>NC_084948.1:5963666-6041166 GCF_949316205.1 Platichthys flesus | reverse complement strand
ATCCTTGTGAGACGAGGGCGGATATAGGTAATGACAGTGGTGTTTCAGATGATAGTGGTGGTAATGGATATGATGATGAGGGAGAGTGGTGGCTGTGATGGGTGGTCATAAAGGCGGAGCAGTAATGATTATGCTTTAGTTGGCGGCTTGGTGGGAGGAAGATGATGATGTTCAATGAATGTGTGTGTGTCTACATTCTACAGTAAGACTGCATAGGCTACCACAGAAGTGAAGGTGACGGTAATGGTTAAGGATAAGAGGACAATAATGGTAAATATGAATACTGTGTGTGTGTGTTTCAGGAAGTGACGTCGAGCAGCCAGCCATCTGTCGGCAGATTAATCCTGGCTGTGCTTAGAGATATTACCGGCTGGCTTATCACTGTGGCAACAAGCCTTCAATCCCAGTCCAGCGCAGCCACCATGTGACCTTGGCGAGGAAGGTGGGTGGGGGTTGGACACACACAAACACACACACACACACACACACACACACACACACACACATATGGGTACACAAAGACACCATTCACAGACCATATAACAGAAAGGTTTAGTTATATGGTGAATTTTTACTTATAGGGCATTGTGTTATCTGAGGGACATTGTATAAGCATGGACTGTGCATTCATTGGGAGGGGGGTTTAATGGATGATATGACTGGGCGTGCACACATACACACACACACACACACCCACACACACACTTCCTCCCCTCTCATAAAGGTTTTAATCCTGCTGAAAGGTTTCAGTGGCACCTATGAGTTTAGAAATGTCACTATACAAACCAACTGGGCTGCATGCAGCTTTCTGCAAATACTGTTTTCAGTCTGCTATATATAGACCGTGTGTCAGCCACCTTTGTTTGGTTCCCTTCACACCAGTGAATGCTTTTTTGTCGCCAAAATCACATCACTCCCACATGTTTCAGATATCCACCCTGTTTTCTGCACACACACACACAGACACACACACAGACACACACACAGACACACACACACACACACACACACACACACACACACACACACCCGCACACACACACAACACTAGATTGAACAGGAAACGGAGCACACACATCATGCTTACAGGTCATAAATCCTCAGGCACAAGGCCAGTTCAGGCTTGATGTAACATTCAAGGTTTTATTCAGTCTTTACATACAGTACACCAGTCAGAAATATACAGTGAACCTTCAGTGAAGGTTCGTCAGGTACGCCATAAAATCTGCAGTCCAAAGCCACAGATTTTCAGATGAAGGTTATAAAGCGTTAGCGCGTGTGAGTGTCTCGCTCATCGTTCCTGTTTTCAGTCCACGTTTTACATCTGTGCAGATGACACAGGCGGCTGTAGAAGTTCCTGGGGCGAAGGTTTCTAACTATTTTCCCTTTCATTGATCACTGCTACAGGATGCCAAATATTGGCTAAACTTGACATTGCTCCCCTGCTCCCCTGACACGACCATCATTCAGGTTTCATCACCCTCTCTGCGGTGGCCAGCATTTCACACAGTTCCCAGACTAATGACATAAAGGTGATGTGGTCTAAGCTCAGGAGAAGTGGCCAGATTTAGGAGGTTCATCTGGGTTAAGGTCTTAAATTTAACTTAACACCTTGTTAAACAATTTAAACTCTATAATTTAATAATCTGGATTTGCTGAATGCTTGAGCAACAAACAATTTCTATTTCTCACATCCACAACCTCCCTGCCGGTAGGTGCTGGCAGTGCTGGCGAGGGAGGTGCATTGCGGCCGTTTGGTCAAATACGAGTGGTTTTAAATCCACTCCGCCTGGATCTGCCACTCAGCATAATTACACAAAGTAATCACTACTGATATCATGACAGATAAGTGTGAGGTTAAGAGGTCCTCTGTTGAAACCTGAAATGGTTATAATAATCTACCCATGGGACAGCAGCACCAGTATCAGACGATGCTGCGGTTGGAGGAGGGAGAGAGGGAGGGAGCACTTCTTTTCAGAATAAAATGAAAATTGAGGCTGAACATCTGGATAAAAGGAGCTTTATGTCTTACATTTACTCATTCGATTAAACACATTAAAAAGGTTTATATTTGGAACAAGATGGCAAATTTTCAAATAAAAAAATAAAAAATCAACATATCACCTAATTGACCACATTTCAGTGTGGTTAAACTTGGCCCATGAGTGCACATTGTACTCTTTAAAAGTTAAGTCAAGTTTCAATTCTTTTTTTTTTACAAACTATGGCTTTTTTTTTAGGGCGTAATAAATCAGAAGCCCTTAAATGTGCAGTATAAGAGGGACGCTTCCAAAACAACCACCTACCAGCCCTTAGGATTGGCTACATATGCGATTACTAAGTTAATCTAAGGTCCCTCTGGTGGCAGTATAAAGAGTAATGTAGTCATTCAGTGAGTGAACAGCTCAGTGACATTTTGCAGTCCCGAGGAACCGAATTGTTTGCTACTGGATTTCATTATAAAATTTGTGGAGAGCATGAGGACATGATGTAATTTCCTGATATAGGCTTTAGTGGACATTTGTTAATAACAGTCACGAGCAACAGCTTGATTTTTTTAAGGACATCTGCTTTGCTACCTGTCATCTGGTGTGTGGAAAATCGTGTGCTGGAGAAAAGGGAATGTGTCTGAATTCATGTCTTTTGTAAAGAGTCCGGCCTCAGTAGCACCAACTGGTAAATAATCAGGCTTGTAGACTATTTCTTGAGCGGGGTTTACAGTACAAGGTTGGATGGTGAATGGAACGTCTCTCTGACATGATGTCATACCACTTTTATAAAAGTGTCCTTGTGTGTTAACACAAGAAACTGGATATTTTATTCACTAGAAAAGATTGGTGTAACATATCAGCAATGTTGTCTTTCCTGAGTCTGCTGTCAGTGTACTGCACCCCGATTAGACACCTGTAAGGAGCTTCACAGAGGGTTTATCATATTACACTTTTACATAAAAAGTTGTAGTTTGTAAATTTGATGTTGTGCTGGGGACTAAACCCTGGAATGTTCTGGTGTGTGACATCTCACGGTGCGAGCCTTTAACCTGTTATATTCCTGTGTACCCTGTGTTTTATAGTTGTTCCTTTGACTGATTTGCTCATAGATCAAAAGACGTCTTCTACACAAAGATTATAAAGGTTTATATATATTCATGTGCAAATTTCTTAATGTAGAGGAGGGACTGTGTGTAGTGTTTTTCAAAAATGTCTTGGGAGTAGAAACTGATGCCTTGTCTATACTATTGCAGTTACTTTTTTGAATGGCTATTTCCTCTTCTGTTTCTGAAAAAATCTCTGTCCACACGACTTTGTTTTTCAAAACACGAGAACCCGAAAATGAGCACAAATCCTGAAACGAGCAAGGCGCGCTACTGGGCAGTGATAAAGTGAAGGAAAGTTACAAGTTACAAACTTGTGTTAGACCTAGCTAACCAAGCACAGAGCAACTGGTGTATAACCGCAATTCATGTAGTAATTTCTGGTGCAAGTTCACTACACAAAGCAACAGTGGGCATATGCGTACTAGGCTGTGATGGTAATCTTTTACCACTTGCTCTGTTTTAGCAATACAAATGCTGTTTGCGTGTGGACGAGAGGCTCAAACGCAGAGAGAAAGTTTGTTTTGCAAAATATCCGCATTTGTGTGAACCGGACGTACGACTGATACTGTTATAAGTAGTATTAACATCACTGAGTTGGTATTGTCTGCCTGGCTCTGTACCGTCTGAAGAACTGGTTAATCTTTATACACACTTTGCATAAAGACATAATAACTTTGCTCCATAGTTTGGACTACAAAAGTCTTTCTTTAAAGATTCTGTTGAAGAAAACATAGAAACATGCTTATTCTAGCCATTACACATGCAATTAAAAAATCATTTAAAATGAATGAAATTTTGTGTATCACTTTGGCAAGGGAGGAAATATAACATATTTTCTGCTAGTCTTATATTTGAATACTCTACCCTTGATTTTACACAACTTTTTGTTCCTTTACATAGAAAAAACATCTTTTTTTTTTTTGATATGTCACTTCACAAAAAGAGCAACGGACAACAAAATGAATCCACACGTCAAAAAAGATAAGCAAATGAATAAAAGACAAGTTGCATAATTCATTTCACATTGACAAATACAAAAGCAGACGATAGTGGAGAGTAGTGGAGTGTTGGGATATCTGGTGCCTGATTTTACTTTGGAGAAAGGTTCAGCAACTTCCTGTGGAGCTGTAGAAGTTGTGAGTCATTAATGAACACTCGATAGATGTAAACCAAAGAAATCCAGGACACATTTACGGCCTCACACAGTTTCTTTTTGTGTTTCTGACCTAAATGAAACCACACATAGGAATAGTGAAGAGCGGTGAACCTCAAACTCCTCCTGTTACATTCAAGTTCCGAGAATTAATGTATCTTGGACACGTGTGTGGGTGTGTTTGATTCACTGAAAACAGTGCTCACAACAGCATTGACCTGTGCTCTGTGGAGATTAGATCAGTGCTGTTCTGCACAGTGACTCCAGAAGGAGTTGCGTATACTAAAGACATTATCTTGGCCTTAAAGCTCAAGGTCAGGCGCTTTAAGCCTTCGCTAGGAACACAAGCTCCCAGCAACTGAGGGAAGCCAAGACTCTGCCGCTATTATTAGGCATTCTGGCGTGTCCTGGCAGCGTACTTGTACTTGCAAGCGCGTTTTGTAGACTGCACGGGCAGCATTGAGCCCCATAGAGATCCCCAGAGGGGTCGAAATCTGGGGATAATCACCTGTAAGAATCACAGAGATTATGTCAGTGGGAGTGAATGGAGAAAAAGAGAGTTGGGAGGAGTGTGTGTGTGTTTGGTGGGGGGGGGTCCTTCTGTTACATAAACTGGTGCTTAAACACCTTCTGCTGCTCTGTGCTTTCAGTATTACTTATTGTCATGTCACTGTATGTTAAGTGCAGCCAGAGGAACCTGACGACACACTTTCCTTCTAAAAGAAATACAGAGAGAAAGAATATAAAGATTTTACATCCAGTAAATAAAAAGGAACTGCTCTTTAAATATACTGTTTCAATTAGCTGCTTATCATTAAATATTGATCAATTTGTTGTTAAGAACATTTGACCTAGTCAGTAAGTGTCTCCTGGGTTGTCAAATGCATTGTGGGAAATGTATGTATGTAAGTACAAAAACGTAAGGCAAGTTGAGAGGAATGGAACGAGGAGTTCAACTACAAATCTTTTTTCACAAGGATGGTTTCTTCTTTACATTAGGTCGCAGACAAGGAACTTCTGAAGCTGCAGTTAAACAAGTTTCTCATGAAGATAATGTGATTCATCCAAGCGTAGAGATTGAGTAGCATTGGTGTATGTGTAAGAATCAAACATGTGGCAATGTTAAGCTGCTGCAGTGTTGAGCTACGTATATAAGGTTCGCAATGGTGAATGAGATTCTCAGCTGGCCCAGCTAAATGCTCTGACCTATGGCAGTATGTTTAGACCAGGTATAAGACGCATTAGTGGGACATTCCTCTGCCGATGACTGATGTCACTGTACATCAACCCCATCATGTCTTCAACTCTGCATCAGGCAAAGCCGATGATTCATAACAGACAAGATCTGGGTTTAGAATTGAGCTTGCCTCTTCTTAGCTTGACAGTAGTATGCTGGTACATTGTGTGTGTGTGTGTGTGTGTGTGTGTGTGTGTGTGTGTGTGTGTGTGTGTGTCCATATCAGCTACAGAAATTCATTTTAAGGGTACCACCCAGAGTCCACTGTTCCTATATGTGATTTCACTGCAGCCTCACATTTGGGTTGTTTTTAGTGAGTCCATGAACGTGGCCTTTATCCCAAAGTGAGTTTCTTAAGTCCACCACTCTGCCACTCGTCTGCATTATTCAAGGTGCAGCACTCTCGATCATCATTATCTTTTTCTACTTCTTCCATGTCATTCTTTTACGTTTCTCTTACAAGGCATGCATTCTGAAATCCAGTCAGTAAGAAATGCAAAATGAAAACCACTGAGAAGGAAACAAAAAAAGACATCCACAGAGAGTAAACTACTCATTGGTTACACAGATTCATCGAAGAAACATTGCTCCGAGTAAACATGCCTTTCTCAAAACGGCTCTCAGGCTTTAATTGCCAGAAGCCGTGCAGCTGATTTGGAAGAAAAGCCAGTCTCTCTGTATGAAACGCTCGGCTGCGTTGCTCTGCATTCTGAATGCAGTGGGTTCACAACAGCTCTTAAGGTTGCCAAGATTGTTGTAAAGAAAATAAAAATCAGCTGCACAGCCTCAAAATGCTTCAAAACAAGGCTCACAACTGTTCCCTTCCCACCCGTACATGTCGTTAATCCGTTCCATCGGTGAAAAACACTTTAAACAAAACAAAAAATGGAAAAAAAGACAAATAGTTTCTACATATGAAAAGACAGCAACATGATGTCCCAACCAACCCACCTGAAAAGATAAATAAATCTATTTGGATATACTCTATTTGGATAAATGGAAAAATTATATTACCATGTTATACTCTATGCAACTCAAGGATGGCACCGTCGCTTTCTCAAAAAGAAAATCATGATTCATGGCGATAAACTTTATCAAATATGTTTAAAGTTGTAATAAAGTCATCACTGTGCCTCCTCTACGAGCTCCCTTCTTCTTCCTGTCCCCCTCTCCGTTATCTCTCAACACACTGGAATGCTGGAAGGAGGGACACTTGGTTTGTGCTTCGGGAGACACTGACGTTTACACTTTGTTTGTTCATTTGTTCCTCTCCAGAGTTTACGTAGCGGGAGTGCAGCGAGAGTCATTACTGTCATCCCAAGCCCCAGGGGACTATGTAGCTGCCAACCGTGGAGCAGGGAATGTGAGAGATAGAAAGGAGGCAAGTGTTTATGGTACTCGCTTGTGTTTGTGTTAAAATCATCTTTTGCCAAGAGACAAAACATAAACGTCGTCAGTCTTTTTCTCTTGGTTTTGGCTCGTGACAGTGTTCCAGCAGAGGTGAGGCTGACACTGATCAGAGGCAGCTCCGTCTGTCTTGGCTTCATTTTTTACCTTGAATCTCCAGCGGGGAGAGGAAGCGAAGGAGAAAAGTTTCCTCTCTTCCCTCGCTCCGCAGTTCTTTCATACGTTTTCCCAGAGTGTGATGCATCCCTCCTACTCTTTCTCACTCACTAATTCGCCTTCGATCTCCAGAGTCTGTCATGGTTGTGACAGTTCTTCCGGTCCTCATTTAATGATGTTGCCACTCGTCCTCTCTGTCCCCCCCCTTTTCCTGTCCCCCCTTTTTCACTGTGGCTGACACAGTCCAGAAGAAAAGCACCATTGGATGCATCAAACACTGCCATTGTCTTCCAAAATCCCCAAAGAACACTAAACAGCATCTCATCAGTCCTCCTCTCTCTTCCCCTTTTCTTTCTCTTCTTTCAAGTCCTGCCCTCTTCAGGCTCTTGAGGATTAAATTCCTCCCATTATAAGAAACGAGGGGCAGAGGAGAAGGTAATTAATTAAAAAGACAAAAGTAGAAAATGGAATAGCTCCCCAGGAAACCAAAATCATGTTTGTATGCAGAGAACTTTTTGTCCCCTCTTATGCTCAGTCGTTTTCTTCTTCTTCTACTCTCTCCAGACCTACAGAGTCAAAGAGTCAGAGATTTGGTCTTCTCGCATTGTGTGTCATTCCACAGAGGAGAGGTCATCTTGTTTGACCTCCACACCGTCGTCATTAAATTAAAATCAAAATTAATTCATACTCTCTCGTGCACATTCATCCACTCCTCCTCGTTTTTTTCTCTTCACGGTCACACGTAGGCTGATTCGCTGGACTGTGTGCGACCCAGGTTGGGTGGCTGGGACAAATGGGCCATGTCCTTCTTCCTGATTTCGCAGATAGACTTCCTGCGGGCCTGGACGCCCCTGATGGCCGCCTTGATCTTGCGCCAGCCCAGATGGTTGAGCTCAGCCAGGTTGAGCACCACGCATATGCCACTCACCGCAAACATGAACACCAGGAAAACAGTTTTCTCGGTGGGCCGGGACACGTAGCACTCAACCTCCTTGAGACATGGATAGCGGTCGCACTCGAAAATCCCAGGCACGCTGAAGCCATAGAGGAAATACTGGCCCGCCAAGAACCCGATCTCTAGCGCGTTTCTGAACACCACCTGAATGATGTAAAAGCGGGAGATTCCCTCTCGGCGAACCTTGGAGCTCTTCCCATGGGTCAGGCCCCGCGGGACATTGGGAATCTCCTTCACCTCCATGCAGTCTGGTTCTTCCTTCCCTCCTCCGCCATCGCCGCCATGCTGAACTAGAATTCCATTAATGTTGCGAAGCTTTCGCGCCCCGTCCCTTCCCCCATAGTCCCTTTCCATGATGGGATAGAGAAAGGAATAGCGCCGGTCTTTCTGCTTGGCCGACTGATGGACGGAGTAGGTGATGAAGCAGAGGCTGGGCGTGCACACCAGTATGATCTGGAAGACCCAGTAACGAATGTGAGAAATAGGGAAGGCTTTGTCGTAGCAGGCCTGGTTGCAGCCGGGCTGGAGAGTGTTGCAGATGAACATTGTCTGCTCGTCCTCGTACACTGTCTCACCAACGATGGCCACGATAAGGATACGGAAGATCACCACCACTGTCAGGAGGATCCTAGTGGAGGAAGACAGAGATAAATGGGGTTAATACACTCAGAGACATATTGCATTAGGAAGGATGTGATGTCCTGATGTCCTTCCCACCAGAGGCTCTACAGATGTGCTGAATACGAAAGGACGGTGCAAGGAAGTTGGAACGGATGAAAGATTTGCAATCAAGTTCAAGTATAAACAGCTTCGACACAAGAAGTGATGGACAAAAACAACAAGAAGCAGCACTAAAAATATCTGTGTATAAATATACTCTGCACTATTTTTAGTGACAGGTTGCAGTGAGATAAATATAATTCAGTAGAAATACTGGGATCTGTGGACTGGCTCGACAAAAGAAAGTACATCTAACGAGCTTTCATGTGTAAATTTTAGCTCGACAGTGCTGAACTTCCAAGGGAGCAGAGAGCTTTGGAATCCAAAATGATGGAAGCTTTCATTTCAATTTAACTAGTCTGTTCCATTCAGTTTCATTTAACGTTGTCTGTCTGACGGTATAAAGTGCTCCATAAAAAAGAAAAGTTTTTAGGCCGTTATGAGACAGGAGTCAAAGTACCAATCCATCTTTTGATTGAACTCATTGTACCATGAGTGACCAAGCGAACAAGCTAGTTACCTTACAGGTAATGTGAACAGGGCGAACAAAACAGGCAGTAACAAAATAAACAACCCAGTAAAGAGGAAGCAGAAAACACTTCATAGAGCTTATGTGCTGGGCCAGATCTGGGGGAGGGGCCAGGGCGACACTGGCACATGAAGTGCCCCTGTCCTGTCAGTAGTCTGACAGGACATATAATTGGCATCTCTGTGTAAATTGTGGCCCCTTTGTGGCCCCTGATTTAGAAATAACTAGATCTACTACTGCTTCTGTGACTGATTGGTGGTCCTCTAGCTTGCTAGTGTGATCACAGATATGTCTGGGCCTTCATCATGAGAACATCAACAGTACAACTGATACATCCCTCAAATATTTTTATGAGAAAGCATAAAATCCTCTTATAATGAAAAGGGACAAAAAGCTGAGACTGTATGGGGGAGATGGACACAAAGCAGGGGTAGTGAATACGTATAAGGGAAGTAGACATCACCACTTGCCTTCATGACATATCAGAGCAAGATGAGGAGGAAAGTCGGGAGAAGTCTGGTAAAGGACACTAAGTGTGGATGGAAAAAAGTCAGAATTGAGGTTAAGGAGGAGGGGTTTGAAATTGAAATCACAGGGGGGAGCCTCAGGAAGGACTTTGAACTCCTTAATCAGAGAGAGAGAGAAGTGAAATAGGCAGAGAAAAGAGGGGAAAACGGTACTAATAATGGACCACCGCTAAAGTCACTCTTCCTCCACAGAAGAGGTCTACTTCAGACTCCATTTGTCACCCAAAGTAAGCACTCCAAAAAGAAGGAGAGTTGGCTCATGGCCTGTTTTAGGTGACTCAGTATGCATTGTGTGTGTGTGTGTGTGTGTAGTTGTGAGTTTGGTGAGGGTGTTTACACGTATAGGGAGAATTGGGATGACATGACTCCTCCTAGACTAATTTTAGTCTCTTCTCCATCATTAGGCCCAGTTAACATGGCAACCACTGTTAGGAATCACTTAAGTTGGAGCTGTGATTAATCTCTGCACACACACACACACACACACACACACAAACACAAAACACCGCACCGCAGAGTAACCTCTCAGTTTGTCTCTCGGTTATGAACAATACACACGCATTTTCTGCTTTTAATGCCCTAGTAACAGGTGTGACTGAGGTTATAACCTTAGTTGCAGATTGGTTCCTATTTCTGTGTGAGAGAGAGAGAGAGAGAGAGAGAGAGAGAGAGAGAGAGAGAGAGAGAGAGAGAGAGAGAGAGAGAGAGAGAGAGAGAGAGAGAGAGAGAGAGAGAGAGAGAGAGAGAGAGAGAGAGAGAGAGAGAGAGAGAGAGAGAGAGAGAGAGAGAGAGAGAGAGAGAGAGAGAGAGATGTGTGCATGTTATGTGCATCTATCCAAGCATATGCTTACGCGGGCTGACTTGGCGTGTCGGTACACTAAGTGTGTCTGTGTGCTGCATAATGTGTGACACACACAGTAGATGGACTACAGGTCTCTGCCCCCCCCCCACATCTTCTGTTTCCTCTCTTGCAGACATCTTTCTCTTTGTTCTTTTCTTACTTTATTCATCCCTCATTCATTTTTCAGATCTGAGAACATGCAAGCACTTCAGATAGCAAGCTCTCTGCTATTTCTTCTCGTGTGTGCGAGCCTGTCGGCTGTCTCGCGCTGCAATCTGGGACTGAACGAAGTCTGAGACCCGGCTGAAGACTACTGACAGGACGTCACTGTTAATCTGTTGATTGATTACTGCCTCCCAGTTCAGTCCTACAAATATGAGAGAGCTCAAACTGACTTGTGCATAACATCAACACTCACTAATCACCGCCATTTATATTAATGATAATCCCATAAATAATTGTATGATAAATCAGTCTCATTACTCCATGTGAATCCAGAGCGGGCGCCATTACTGTAGCCCATCGAAACCTGACCTCATTACATTTATCATGGATTTATGGGTTTTATGTGCATACAAGTCAATAGACGGTGACATAATATAAAAATGGCTTGCAGGCAGGGCTGCTGGGCAGTACAGTGTGAGGTACAATTCATTCCTGAGAGGTGGTCATTTTGCCGAACCCAGTCCATTAAAATTCAAAGAGATAAAACACAGATACAACAGATTCATGATTAGAGTCTTTCAGACTTAAACAGTAAAACATATGTACTCCTTTTGGGTTTGGGAATCCCGCCCTGAGTCTTTAAGGACAAGTAGAAAAGGAAGGAGATGATTTAGCCTTGACTTTTGGTTTAAGAGTTATTTGATTTAAGTAGTAACGTTCAATGTATCAGTTTTGAATAATGAACCTTCAGTTCATTAATACAGTAATATAGTAATATGTGTAAAAGACATCTATTGATTTTGTCAGTAATGTCACACTTGAAAATCTATGGCACATGCCCACACCTTTGCCTGACTCCCTTTATGCAGAGTAATCATACCTTTGTTAAAATAGAATTCATGTTGTAGTCTGTAATTTTATGTATGCAGCATATTGACATTAATGGAGAGTATTGGGTTTGCTGGTAAAATTATTTAGCAATCTAGAAACTTCAAATATCACGTTTAGTCTCAGTCCCTCACATACATGCATTTCTCTATACAAGGACATTTCTCATACGTGTTCACAGCAGCCACCTCAAACCTCCTCTTAGTCACAAGTAACTCTCCCTCAGGATGAGTCTGGATTGATTAAATAACATCATAAAGAGATGGTAGCCATCACTTGAATTTACCAAAGGCCACGCCTCTGTATTTCATAGAAAGAGTTCTATTTGTTATTAAAAAAAAACAATAAGAAGTTCTGTATGGCCGAACACCAGTGGATCTAAAAGGTAGCCTCCTTCTATACTGCACTAAAACCATCTGCATCCAGATACTCATTTGATGGCATTTGGTGGTGTGAATGGTATCGCACGGTGGCTTTGCCAGTCTTGTGTGGTGCAGATGTGGAGTAGAAGGGCAGCGTTAATCCTCTCCCGAGGCTGACAGCATGTGGTTCACATGTACCTCTCATCAAAACAACAGGTCACCAGTGGCGACCTCCACAATGAAACCTGAAAGAGTTATTGCCAATCCGTCCACCTGGGATCAGCTGGGATGTGGAGTGAGAGCGAACGAAGGAGGGAGGGAGGGAGGAATGACTGCAAAAAAAATGAAAATGCTTTTGCCCTTGTAGTGACTCCATTAAGGAGCTTAGTAGGAAAATAATTCACAATACCAGAGCGAGAGAGCATTGAGCTTAATGTCCGCATGTGTGCATGCGCACACACACGCATGCTTTACATGGCCACGCATGCACACATGCATGTTTGCACACATATCCATGCATCCCAGACAGTGAGTGGACACTGAGTGAGTTCAGAAAGAAGACATCAAATGCTGTTTAAGATGAATTAGTTCCAGACAGGGATAAAAAGATTATGAAGTCACCAAAAAACCCCAGTGTGGCTGGGACATCTTCTCCTTAAATTAAAAGAGTAACTGCCAGTGCTGGGATGGAGTGTGAGAGATGTAGGGGGTAGTAAGGAAAACCAGCAATGAAGGCAAATCTCATCATAGAGAATGAATTATATAATAGCCTCCACACGCAAACCCAGTGCTGTAATCTGTGGCCGGGCCATGGGATGATTCTTGCATTAGGTTTTTTTTGTTCTAATGCCATCGAACAGCTTTAGATTATCGTACCTCACACAGCATCCCCCACCTGTTCTTTCTCTTCCCTCTAGAGAATCTTTCTTCTTCGCTTTTTTCTTTCAATCGCACTCCTAAGGCTCTTTGGCCCTACTTCCTCATTTCTCTCTCTCTCTCTCTGAACTCACCCCCCACCCTTCCCAATATACACTAACACCTACATCCGCTACCCCCACCCCCAACAGGAATAATCTCCAGATTGTGTCTGTACTTTTCTATGAAGAGCCTTGTTTCTCTGCGAACAGTCCCACAAGGCATTTAAACTGTCTGTGGTTTAATGCTGCTAGCTCGCTGCTACCAACACTCCTGTGGAGCTGGTTCACCCGGCAACTGCATTTCATTTGTGTTACTCCTAATTGATTCAATTTTGACTTTTAATTTTCGCAAAAATGCCCCAAAAATAATAATCATCAACTGCAAACCTATGTTGTTAACTTATGTTTCAAAAACATACACATGGCAGACATATAAGCACATATCCCAACACACCCACACCTTCTGCTCCCAGCAGACAGTGTTTGTTGTTCCCTTTGACTAATATGTTGCCTGTGTTACCACACAGGCGGTGGTGATCATACGAAAACATTATCCTAGCACAATTCCAAAAACGCCTCCTCCTACAATCATGCCCCACCCACCATTTTTTTTCTGCTGCTCTTTCTCTGTATCTAAGAGTGGATATCTTGCATTACAAGGGTGCTGTTTATTTTCAAGCTATAATTATGTATGTGCCCATTTTAATTTTGAAAATTAACTCTTAAACATTAAAAAAAACATACGTTTTTTTGCATCTGATGTGAGAAATCCTGCCCAATCTAGTACCTTTAAATGCATTCACTTTAAAAATATGCACATGTATGCAGACACAAACACACACACACACACACGCACACACATGCACACAAACGCACACACACACACACACACACACACACACACACACACACACAAACAATACTGCTGCTCCCTCAGTGGTCTGCATTATTCAACTTCCAGAGAAATTAAAACCCCATGCAGAGTGAGGCTCTCGTTTAATGAAACCCTTAACACTGTTACATGGCATTTTGAGAGCATGAGATGAATCAAAATAGACGTAGAGGAGAGGTGGGAGTTGGATATAGCTCAATAGGTAGAGCTGGTGTGTGGGTTAGTGAGGTAAAGCAAATGAAAACAATCAGGTGATGGAATAGAAAAGCAAATAATTCAGACATTGTGTATGAAAAAGGTGAAAGGAGAGGAAATTAAACCAGGAAAAGGCATAAGGGTGTGTGGATAATGAGGACAAGGAGGCAGAGGACAGGAAATAATTGGCCAGGGATCGATGAGGAGCTTGAGTCTTGGAGAGATTGGAAGATGTGGTGATAAAAAGAAGAGGGTAGAGGAGAGGAAGAACAGCTGTGGTTCCTTTACCCAGAAAACACAAAACAACCCCTCCCTCGCACCACCACCGGCAACAATCTTTTTTCCCCCTCCCTTCTCTCCTCCCTCCTTTCATTCTCCCCTCCACTCAACTCCCCCCTGCTAGTTACCACGGCAACAGGCGATGGGCAGAAAACGAGAGAGAAGGGGGAACGACTTGAAGCCAAGTTAACTGAAGAGCAGCATATTTCTGCTGAGGAGGCGAGCAGACTTGTTGTTGCACCAGTTAATATTGTGGCTTAGTCGCCTCAGTGAGCTTAATGCTTACTTTATGCAAAAGAAATCCTGAAGTAATGTTCAGTGAAACAGCAAATTATGCCAAATAGGCCAACTATGTTATCCTGCTGTGTGGAAGCTGCTTAGAAGATAATTCAGTGAAGAAAAACACATGAAGAAACGCAGGCTCGACTGTTGTTCCAACATCGCAGACAATTTAGGTTCTTTACCAAATGAGTCCCATAATCCATTTCAAAATCGATATCCAGCATCCCGTGATTTAATCTCTCTGTAAACATAGCATTATTGTGAGATGTTGATTTTCTTCTATTTCCTGATCGGAATCATAAATGATTAATTAGAAAATGAAGCCGCTTGGCTGACCAGCTAATCCCTCTCAGGGCGTCACCTTTAGTCTCCATCAATACCTGTTCCTGATTTTCACTGGACCTCCCACCTCACATTTTTTTCCTGCACGTCCATCACTGCCGACGCTCCGTTTCTACTCTCACTTGCAAATCTCTAACCTGTATCTCTGTTTGAACTAACATGGACTAATTTTAGATGAAGTTATAGAAATAAGTAACAGTCACAGGCTAAGATAATATATAATATGATAACGCTTCTAAAGCGGGACAGACGCAAAAATTAAGAAAAAAGAAAAAAGAAAAAAATATCTCCCGGTGAAAAAGCACTGTCATTAACCTAGAAGACACTGAGGAAATGTGATTAGATTTTGTGGAGATAAGATCTGACCATGATGTCTGTGTGTTGCGAAGAAAATCCTGTGACCCAAGCAGCGGAGTTAGTACGTCACTCTCTGCCTCTGCCTGCTTCACCCGGCTGCTCCACCTCTCGCCTGAGGTTTTGTTGCTGTTGCGAGACGTCTGTGTAGAGTGTTGTGCATGTGTGAAAGGCAAACTGCGGATGAACTCTGAAGCCAATTCTCTGGACTTTACCCGGAGGTCGTGTCTGAAAACTGCTTAATTAGGACAACCAATCATTTAATTCGGTCCAAATGAAACAATTGGCTGGCGTCCCTGTCTGCATGCACCTTGCTCGTGCTCTCAGCCGTAGAGACGAACACCACTGAAGCAGAGATGATAGCCAGAGTCGCTTTGACAAGAGGGCTGATGGGATGGGGTAGGGAGTTTTTCAAAGTGTATTGCTCTTGCAAGATTTGACAGGATTACCAACCCTAGCTTTAAGGAATTTATGCTACAGATGCTATTTAGGCCCAAAGAAAATCTGAAAAACATTATGACTTCTGTTTTCTTCGCAAGCAACATATAACCTCTTATCAGCAGTATCACTCTCCTTAACCCTTTGGAGTCTAAAGCTAATGTGTCAGTTTTGGAATCCTTATGATTTTGCCTTTATATCTATTTTTCATTAGATATGCATTGCCTATGTAGTATATTCTGCTCCCTTTAACCTTAGTATGAACCAGAATCACATGTTTAAGCATGCGGCACCCATCTTCAGATTCTCAGTAATTCTTCTATGCATTTCTCATTAGTTCTCTCCCTTAGGGAATGATCTCTGACCTGTTAATGGATGAGTTTAGAACATGGGTTGTTGTCAATTAAGCACAAGGCATGTCCTTATGAATTCATCGTTTCATTTACATGTTATGCGCTCAGATACATGCAGTCATGCACCTCTCAATGGGCGTAGGCAACCCCTATATACATTGTATGTTTGACGCCTGCAAAGCGGGCTTCACTATTGGCGTGTGAATGTCTCCGGATTTCTATAGTCCGTCCTGATCTGTGAACTTCTGTGTAATAAACTTTAACTATACAAGCAAGTTCTGGGTCTGCGGAGAATTCTTCCTTCAGCATCAACTTCACCATCAGCGACCTCTCGGCTGCCCAAAATATACGATACCTATGAGTATAGACAATACATTTTTCACTTTAACATATATATTGGACACATAGGATTTCAGCACCCTGCAGATTACAAGGGTGTTAACAGCTTTTTAATTTAACCAAATCTTTGAAACAATAGATTTTGAAATTATTATATGAATTTGTTTGTCGAGGTCTTGTGCGCCATTAGAGTCACTAAACTTTTATGCCTTGGTCATTTTCGCATTATATTAAAATGTGTCCCCTTCTTGCTTCTTTGTTTAAAGCTAGGGTTGTTTATCCTGAAGAAGCGAGTAAGAGCAGGCTACACTTTGGAAAAATGCAACAGATACATCCCTCCTCCTCCCATCGGCCCTCTCATCAAAGCTACATGCCCAAAACACATGAACATGCACTGATTACTGCTAGAAGCCGACTTCTGTTTCAGTATGTCTCTCCAGCTGCAAAGTAACATCTTACCACCCCGTTTACCTTTAATTTGAAAACTGCTAAATAAAACATGTATCAGGAGAGCAATGTGCACCTGTGGTCATTTTATATACAAACCTTTCTTAAAAGAAAAAATTACCTAACATTGCGTAGCAGTACAAGACATGTTTTAAGACTAGATGGAGAATGTCCCTTATATGTTTGAAGGTCTCTTGCACAATTTGATTTACCAATTACCTGTAGATGTTAGCAGGTGTTAGCAGCCGCCAGTCGATGTTAGGGGCATGACCTCAGTTGTACTTAGGGTACGCAGAGGCTTCAGTGAATCTGACTGGCCACTGGCTTGTATGGCAGTACTATAAAAGCCATGTAGTAGTAGTAATGTTTTATCATTAGTGTTAGCAGAGCTTTGGGGAAAATCCCTTCTCAGTCCGTCCTTCTCTTTGTATACACCAAGTATACAACTTCTCCTATTTTTTTCCTTTTTCTTTTGCTCCTGTTTTTCTTAAGGGTGTCAGTTGGTAACAACTCGAATTCTATCAAATCAAATACAAACTGACCCTTCTCTCTCTCTCTCTCTCTCTCTCTCTCTCTCTCTCTCTCTCTCTCTCTCTCTCTCAGTGTTGCTTTGCCAGGGTTTATCAATAGCTGGTTCACTGCAGGTCAGCATGCAGGCACCAGACTCATACAAGAGCCCTGACACACACACACACTCACACACACACACACACACACACACACGCACACGCACACACACACACACAGAAGGGACATTGCGGTGCTTTAGGCGAGTGAGAGAGGGAATGAGGGGGCTGTGTTCTTCCCTGCTGACAGACCTTTATCCTGCATGGCCACCCATGTCCGAACACACAAGTGCACATTGACACACACACAAAGACACACACACACACGGACATTCACCACCACACTCACATGCTAAGAGCAATATAAGAGCAATATAAGAGCTCACACAGGATGAGGACACCTCTGTGCACATGTGCACATACACACACACACACACACACACACACACACACATTTTAATCAGTGACGTGCTCACTCTCCCAGCTGTTGCAGGGCGTTACAAAGCCGATTGTGTCTGACATTGACGGGTGTTGCTTCCATCATCTGGGGAGAAGATGAAAATTAATTTATATCATAGCGAGCAGTTATAATGGTTTTATCATCGTCTAGTCTGGTTAATCTGTCTTGTCCAATCAGGTGGCGTCAGAGCCTCGGGTTCAGTTTGGGTCAGTCCATATAATTCAGAGAAGAGTGGACATAACCCTATGTCCACTCTAGAAACTCCACGGAAGTCTTAGACTCATACCTTACATGCGTATTGAGTTTATTCCACTGCATATCTGAGGAAAAACTTTTTACACTACTTGAATTTTATCTATTTGTCCATGTATTGACATTTGAGCCTCTTTTATTATTTGTTATATTTTTTATTCACTTACTCTGTTGTTGTCAGATTCTTTTACTTCCAATTATATGCTGAAGTAAACTATATTCCACTGTATATTTAATTTGTTCGATTCTCTCTCATGTTTTAAATTATTTAGATCTCTTATATATATGTTTATCTAACTGTTCATTTCTTGTATCAGAAGTTTTTGTTATCATACTGTTTGAATTTTATTGTAAATTCTGCTTCCATGCTTTCCTGAGTTGTGCAGATGTGTGGGCGGCTGGGATTGCTTGTGTTTCTTGAGGATATTTTGCCTTTCACCTGTGGGGGCCTCTTTGCCTCATTGACTGCTTTGTATGTATATGTGTGTGTGTGTATGTGTTTGTGTAATTAAAGTATAATTGATAGATTACATTAAAAGTACAACTGCAAATATATATAATGATATTGATTATTACACATTAATCTAACCATGGCTTGTGACCTCTTACAGAGACAACATTAGGGCCCTTTGTCATATTTCGGAGGATTACCACCAAAGACAATTTCCCTTATGAACTTGCATAGTTTCATTGACATTTTTCAAGGCTTTAAGTGAAAAAAAAAAAAAAATATAATATTCTATGAAAAAGTCCAAATCCTTAGCCTTTGGATTATAATTTCACATGATATTACCTTAATATGTTGTAAGTATGCACATGAACAGATTTCATGTTCTTCATGCCCAGCATTACATTAAGAACTCTGCACTGTAGACACTGACAGTACTCTTATTATGATATACTGTAGTCTCTGTGTGTAATCCTGCCTCTGTTATCTGCTAAAATGGAAATCTAATAATAGTATATTCTAATACTGTTCACTTATCCATCCATCCATCTCTCTCTCTCTCTCTCTCTCTCTCTCTCTCTCTCTCTGTAAGCACACGTGTATAGACAAAGGAATTGTAGTGGTGTGTTGATGAATGCGAACTGAAATTGAAAATTGTAGCTCATGGCTCAAAGACATAGACATATACAGCATGCGCACACACAGATGCAAATGTCCAATGTAATTTGGGATTATGTACCATTTCATTAGTATTCTATAAAGAAATCCATTAGGAAGTCAATTTGTCTGACCTTAGACTGTAAATGCTTTTTTGATAAGCATTTTTTCAAACATGAATAAGGAGCAAATTGTTCCCAGGAGAAGGTTAAGAGTATAAAATGTCTTAAGTATTAAACCAATGCACTGGTTCATAAGTGCACCATTCATAAAGGTCTACAAATCCATATAGAACCGTGGCAGTTACCTTGGCAACAGATCAGGCGGTCAAGTATGGGTTAAATTTGAAACCAGACATCAAAAATAGACTTTTTAAATCTTTTCACAGAGATCATCTGAAACGGAACAATGGAGAGAACAAAAGGAAGTGTCACTAGTGGTCACCATGGCAACAGACCAACCAGTTGGAGCAATGGTTTTCTGGAGGTTTTAAGGTAGTGATGGAGGGGTGAGTAATGAGCGGGACTGAAGAGGAAGAGACCGAACGCGTGGGCGGGAAACGAGGGAGACAGAGAGAGAGAGTTACATAGGGAGTGAAAGAGACGATGGGCGTAATCCGGATTAAATCGGTGGGTTTTGGACAATCTCGAGTCAGGACGGCTTCGCCCATGCCAACATCCCACCCACTGCGTCTCTCCTGTGCCAAGCTCCAACCCAAATCAGCAGCTCTGGCACATGCAGGGAGCCTCCATGACACACAAACAGGCAGAGCATAGCTGCACAGGGAACATCCCAAACACTGTCACTCACATGAAAAACACTCTATACCTGTGGAAACCACTAATGATTCACTTACATTACATTTACACTCACAAATCTTCTTTTTCGACTTTTGCTTTCAGAACCTTTAGAACCAAACTGACAGTAAACAAATATTGAAAAGGTGTGACTTGCTTTAGGATTGGATAACAATGCCAGTGGTGTCTGTGGTGAATGATTTAATCTTCTGTGCTTATGCAGTGCATTTAACATCTGGAATTAATAGGTCACTTATCTGGTAATACTGCAAGTATAATTAAATTGGAGGTATTAGTATGGCTTGAGATTTGCTAAAGGTCCCAACCCTTGAATTTAGGTATACCAACTACCACCCTTGTGCCCTGACCTGCTATAGCTGGTGATGAATACGTTAATATTTAATTCACCCTTTAGCTCAAAAAGGAATAACTGGTCAAACAATCTTTTAAGTCATAGTTCACATGACTGAACATCACTTGCTCATCATCATTTTCTTACGCTTAAGAAATTACATAATCCAACATTATTTCTTGATGATGGAAACAACAGCTGCCTAAGCAGCTGTACCACAAGGTTCAATCTTGCTCAGCCAATTGAGTAAAACAGTTCTAATGTTCAAATTTGTTGTTTTTCAAAAAGATGGATAAAATCAGCTACCATAAACTATTGTTCATAAAAAGACCCCAGCATTGTGTTTTATCAGAAGTTCGACGTTGAGTTTGCGAGAGTAGAGATTTGTTCTTTAGTCTGTTAGGAGTCAAATAGACATCCAACAGCACGTCAGAACGTTTCATCTGAACTATGAGATCAATCATTGACAAGAAGTCCTTCAATTTCTAAGAAATTTCACTTTAGAGGAGTTATGCCTAATTTCATGTCATTTGTGGTCATATGCAAATGAATCTTGATAATAGTGATTACAACCGATGGTATCCAACCTCTGCCCATGCTGTTGTGACATCGAATGGAGACATTTGTGCATATTGGATATATAAATAAGTTGTCGCTGATTTGCATTGAATTGCATTGTTTTTACATCATTTGATGTAAAAAGTTGCAGATAAAGACCCCCCCACATCAACATCATTTGCATCTGGACACTAAAGACAAATAGGCAATTCCCCCTAAAGGGAAATTTTTCAATGTGGAACATGCTCATCTCTATTTGAATTAAACTTCATGGACAGATCATCGACACTTCTTTGACAGCCTCCATCTGTTGGGGGGAATCATGTGCTATAGTCAAAAGCTCCAGGTACTGAGTGAACTTCATGGTGAGATTGAATTTGAGTTCATGTTTTAGGGCAGATTTGAGATTATCTAACAAATCCAGCGTGTAGACACATTGTGACCCTCTAGCATTACGATCACAAATTGGCAACTCTCAAATCGAATTTCCTAAAACCTAACTGCTCTGTTGGGAGTCAAACCTTTAGTGGTCCTTTCTATCTGACGCTCTGACTCTACTGTCCACCATCTGATTGGAAGTGAACGCAGCCTCATCCACCCAAGAAACGTCACAGAGATGCCTGTCGGTCGGGAAACACAGCTTCTTCATTTGAATCGCAGCCAAACTGCATGAGTCCTGCTGCTGTCACTCTATAGTCTACAGGTTGTGAAGGCTAAATGTATCTGTTTCACACCACTCCACAGCTCTGTCTACCAAGTAGCTTTTTTATAATTGGCCAAGGGAGCGATGTGATTGTAGCATATTGCCGAGAGTCAAACACGCTCCTTGCAGCTTTACTTCACTGCTTAATTGAAGAATCTGCAAATGGGATCATGTGTGTGTGTGTGTGTGTGTGTGTGTGTGTGTGTGTGTGTGTGTGTGTGTGTGTGTGTGTGTGTGCGTGTGTGTGTGTGTGTGTGTGTGTGTTGTGAGGTCTGAATGCATTGTTACATTCTTTCTGCTTGCTCATAAAATTAGCGGTTAAGATGGGGACTGTGACACTTTGGCAGGATCTGTGTGTGTGTGTGTGTGTGTGTGTGTGTGTGTGTATGGTTCTGCCCCTGAGTAATGAGTAAATATAGTAACCACGCTGCAAGTTGGCTGACGCACATGTTTGTATATTTGGACGACCATCTGTTTATGTGTGTGAGTGCGCACACACGTGTGAGGAGGCAGTGAATCAAATGTGTTTTTTTTTTACAGTGAGTTGGTCCTGGTGGAGGTGGTGTGCTTCAGCAAAGGTGTTTGACTGGTGCGCGCTCAACGTTTTTTATTCATGTTGCGTCAATCACACTTTGCAGAAGCTGATACTGCCTCTGAGAAGAGTTGTAAGACACACACACACACACACACAAACATACACACACACAAACGCTCCAATATGCTCAAAGAGATTGTACAAAGGCTATCCAAGGAGTTACAGCAGTGATCGACAGAGATTATTCAAAGATTTGCAGCTGAATCATGACATGGAGATTATATGTGCTGTGTGTCTCTGGGTTAAAGACATTCATATTCAAACATTCGGTTATTCAACAGTTTCATATTTGTTCATTTAAAAATAAACAATCCAGGATTTTTGAAAACTTTCTTTGACATTGTGCGATAGGGCATTTTTCATTAATTTCTCAGTGAATAATAAATGAGATTTGATGAATAAAATGTCTGTTTTTTATTCATGTCTATGGGACAGATTGTATGAATATTTCCATTTGAGGGTAGTTCCATATGGAAAAGTCATATACAATGAAATGAAAACCCTTAAATTACACTCTGAGCAACAAAGAGCCACATGCAGTGCAGCGCCTAGGGACCAACTCAAGTTCTGTATTCTATCAGACATTAGCTTGTTTGTTCAGACAGTTTTCCAGCACTGTTCCACTCTCTTCATGTTGCGATGTTCATGTTGTGAGGAAGAAGAGTTTGCACAAATTTCTGGTAATGGGTCATTTTACTTTTTGTTCATGAAGCAGCCAGCCTTTAACCTGCTCTGCTGATGAGGTTGAAGTAGCCATCCGCAGAGACTTGGTTTGGCTGAAAATGTCAGTTTCACGCAGTGTTGGGCTAGTAGGACAGAATAAACTCAAATTTTGTCCCTCCAAAATGTCTCTATTTTTGTCTCAGCGATGTTCTTCTTCCTCTTTATCCTCAGACACAGGATGTGTGAGCACTAATATCTCCTCTTCCATTTTTTTTGGGGTGGTGACTTGACAGTGTCCTCTTGCATGGCTTGCTGCCAGCTCCTCTTCCACCTCCCTAAAGGTTTATGGCTGGTGCAGATGTTCAGCCAGGTGGACGATCTCAAAATCAAATAGCATCAATTAGTCAAATTCGCAGATGCATGACTTAATATAATATTTAATAATATTAGTCTAACCACAAAATAAACAAGGTCCTTCTCCCAGATAGCAGCCATTGTTTAAGATGATGGTGTCTCTTATATACAGCAGTTGTTGTGAAATTGCAAAATGCCAAGAGTTCATATACTAAATAACAATGAACTCTTCTGTGGCATCTGCAATCTCGATGTCATCTGATGTGGGGATGTCCGCACCACTCAGACGAGGGGAGGCACCAGTGTGGAGCATGCAGGAGCAATGACACACAGTACAAAATCCATAAATGATGTGTTTTTTGTGTCTTATACACGTATGAAATCTCTTTTTCATCCTGATATATTTTGTGTCTTCCAGTTTAACACCTTGCATTGCACTCGTCCGTTGTGAATTTTCCTGCTGAAGCCTGACATGGACACTTCACACACATTACCCGGGGGCTGGCAGTTTCTGGAACATTTCCAGAGCAACAAACTTGGCCATTCACGTGCTCACATACAGCACCTTCGGAAAATTTCAGGAAAATGTGTGGATTCAAGATTGTGACTAGAAGCAGCTCACGTGTTGTTGTGAGCTGAACGCCGATATGCTCAACCATACAAAGTATAAGAGCTAACATCCTCCACCTGGTGCTCATGTAAAAAAAAAAGCAAAAGTCAAATGATATGAGGGCATGATAGAGGTGAGATATTGTCAAGATATTGTTGTCATGGTAACAAAACCCGCAAGCAGTGCTTTTTCTGATGAAGCGCTGGGATGAATCTCTCCTCTGTGCCCTGCCAGAGAGAAGTGGCTCTGTGGACACACTCCCTCAGTGGCTCTTACACTCTCACCTTGTTCATTAGAGGCTTAAAGCAAGTGTGCGGATGCAGCCAGTGATGGGAGTAGCTCTGGGTGGGGCCATAAATCAGAATAAATCACTGGCAGAAGGAGCATCCTTTTCATCTTCAAAGAGTGAGATAAAGTGTGGAGGCAGAGTGAAATAGGGAGCAATGCATGGAGCTGTGCAGAGCAGCGGGCTGTTATCAGGACATCAGCAGACAAACAAACACACAGCTCAATCAAACTCAAATGTTAACATTATGACTCCAGCATAGGAACGCTGTTAGTCACAAGTAATAAAGGCAGATTGTATAAATAAGACAATGAGCTGCAGCCATGGGCCCACAAGAATAGACCCAATGGATCAAACTTCAAAAGAAGCAGCATTGCTTTGTTCCCAATAAAGATCAAAGTTGGCTATTTGTTTTAATTATCCCTCATATTTTATGT
This sequence comes from Platichthys flesus, assembly GCF_949316205.1. Classification (NCBI taxonomy): domain Eukaryota; kingdom Metazoa; phylum Chordata; class Actinopteri; order Pleuronectiformes; family Pleuronectidae; genus Platichthys; species Platichthys flesus. The sequence continues at coordinate 6,016,553 of NC_084948.1, read as the reverse complement.
ATTTTAGTGATGATCCAAAGATGCACATGAACACTATAACCTTAAAGTTGTAATCCTTTAGATTTTAATGAAGTTAGACCCTATTTTACATACAGGCCTTTTTTGTATTTACATCACATTTAGTATATAGGGCAGTATGGCGGTGCAGTGGTAATCACAATCGACTCAAGAAGGTTTGAATCCCAGTTTGGCAGCTCTTGTTTTTTGCAGCATTTTCAGGTTCCCCCTGCGTGCTTGTTGTTGAGTGTGAATCTCTTTATGTTGACCCTGTGAATGGGCTGGTGACCTGTTCAGGGTGCACATCGCCTCCCGCCCAATGTCTGGCTCCTGCCCCTCCATGGGTTAGTGACGGATAGTAGTACAGACAAGTGGTACTGATAATGGACTTGATTATAAAGTGAGTAGGATTTCTTGACAGGATCCACCTTTTTGTGAAATGAAAGTTAGCACTAACTATTAGTGTTAATGTTTACCCTCACTTATTCATGCACCCTCGATTTAAAGTGCTTTCACATGTGGCATAGAAAAAATCGGTCCTGACCAGGAAAATTCACATTAACACGACTTCAAATCGGGACAAAATGATATTTACCAGCACCACTTTTTTCCAATACAGATGTTTTTATGAATGTTTTAAATTATTTATAGGCCAGTCAAATTTGATCCTTTTTGTTTGCTCTTTGTTATTATTCAAATATCGGAAAGAGGTGTCCAGGTATTTTGTATCCATGCTTTTTCCACTTTCCAACTCCAAGGCACATGAATTGACCAAAGTTTATTTGAAATGAGACCTTCTAAAGAGTCTTGTGTGGATGAAGATGGGTATATAACTGTCATCGCCATGTTAATGTCGATTAAAGATTTGTTCAAGGTGACAATGTACTAACACTAGCTCAAAGTGAGTGAGGTACATTAACGCAGTACAATTTCATTTTTATTTGAAACTAAGCATCTCATATGTTTTCATTATACTTCCTTAACATATTCCTATATGAACTTGTACTATGTATCAGCTGTTAACCAACATTTTTACTCTGACTGCTTTGCCTACCTACGACTGTCAGTGTGGTGTGAAAGGGATTCTTGCAGAGACGTATAAAACTAGACTCCATATAAATTATTCATTGAATCACTGCTATCATCGTGTGGTAATGCAGATGAGAGCAGGGGCTGCTTTTCTTCATCATTGACGAGTTCAACTATTGATTTTCTGACAACATGGTGTAGAACCTGGCAGGTGAAATTTCTCAGTCCTTGAACGTCAGACCTAACCTCAGGTCCCTGAAGGCACCAGCAGGGAAGCGTTGATAAACTGAATCCTTAACGATAACTTGCTTTTATACCCCAAAAAAAGTAAAGTAACAGAATAATTACTGGTGGATTCACAATTTAAAGCGAGGTTTAGCTTTCAGCAAGATGAAACTAATGACTACCTGGAAGCGTGGAAAAACTCATTAATAACTCTAAAAAGCTGTGGAATAACAAGCACTAATTAACGTAACATAACGCCAATGTCCTGACATTCTGTGCAAAGAATAAAACTTTGCTTCCAGCACAACCCGATGGCCCTTATGACTTGTCTAGAACACTCCAGACTGCTAACGTTCATCAGAGTGTGGAGACCGGTCCTTGAATATGTAAATGTGCATGTATCTAGTCTGTCGAGGGCTTTTATACAAAGGAAGTGAGATGCTGAGGGCCAACTTTGATGCTTTTTGTTGTGATAATGTGATAACTTGAAATGCTTTCCAGTTTACAGATATGCCTCCACAACAGCAACAGCCCATGGCTAGAAGTATCATGTTTTTGGGTTGTCCATCTGTACGTATGAATATCTTTTCCCATTCTTGTGAACACAAGCAAAATCTCACAAACCCCTTATTTATTTGATTAATTTTATTTATTCATTTTGTTTATTATTTATTTGCAATTACTGTCAATTTTCTATTTATTAAATTTCTATTAATAATCGTTGATCTCTTTGATTATCTTTGCTGAGCTATGACAACAGATCCCTTTTATATGAAAGATCCCTTTTATATGAAGATGAGGTTGTTGATTTTTTCTCCCACGTGTGTGTGTGTGTGTGTGTATGTCAGTGTGTTTGTTTGTGTGTGTGTCTGTTTGTGTGTGTGTGTTTGTAGGTATATCCAGGTTAAACAAGCCCCCTGGTATCAACCTAACACTGACCTGCTCTGTCCGCCAGCGAGGTGCTACCACTAAACCTATAAGCCTTGCTGAGTCACCCTGTTAGAGACAGCTTCTCTATGAGACCCTGCAAGGTGAAATTGGTCTGACCTCTGACCCCTTGGCCTGCTCTAATCCATTCATCTCACTCTCTCCTGCGCTATCTCTTCTCTATGACATTTATGTTAGATAACAGAGGATTTTCAAGAAAATAGTGATTGGACCTTGATAGGAAAAAAGGTTCCCTACTGTTACAGATGCAGAAGCTAAATTTGACAAAAAATTGACCATAACACAAAATTAAATTATGAGGATTGAGGTTTATCTTATACTATTTCTGACAAGCATGCACACACACACAAACACACACACACGCACGCACACACACTTGCAACAGGAGCTTAATCGAATACGCCATCGGCATGCAAACACCACGTCAACCCCGACCTCAGCATATGTGGACTGAGAGGATGAAGAGAGGGGGAGTAAGCAGCTGAGACACAAACAGGATGGGGGGCAGAGGGTGTGATGTGTAAGCAGACAGAAATGAGATCTCAAACTGCATAATTATGTGGCGTTGCTCGCTCTCTCTAACCTCAGTTACAACTCTGCGTCCCCAGCAGATCCCTGTGGAGGCTGCCTGTAGCACTCAAGTGATAAAAGGCTGTGAGAAAGCCAGCGAAGGAGCAGCCTCTATTTCCAGCTCCCGGGGCTCATTTGTATCTGCGGCAGCACAGCTGTGGTGGATCAATCCCACTATCAGTGCTGACATAAACGTAAAAAATGCATCTCTGAGGCATTTTCAATATAAACCTATCTTTGACAGTTCGATTATTTCGCCAGATGGTGTATGTAAAGGTTTCATCAGCAGCTGTATATTTGTTATAAAGTCTGGGATTAAATGCATCTACCTCCCACTGGTGATTCATAATCTCCCTATGGAACACGTGAGGGCGTTTTAACAACCGGCCTCTTATGGCAGCGAGGAGAAGGCACTGACATTACAGCCGACAGCATCCCGGAGGGCATTATATATGGATGGAGCAAGTGTGAAAGTAGAGACAGGGTGGGACGAGTGAATAGATGTTGCAGATCGCACTTGGCCCTCTGTGTCTCTCGATAATCTCTCTGGGGAATCTGTCACAAGTGAGGAAACATCATGGCCACTTTCTCGCTTCCTTACTTTCCTTTCTCTTTCATGCGATATAGAAAACCTACTCCGGATAATCCTCATGCTATACAAACAAAATCATCTCTCACCTCCATGGGGAACGCTCCCCACAGGGGTTTGCTCAATGAAAGCATGATGATCTAAAGGTCATGTGACGACAGAGCTGTGACCTGTCAACAAACAAAGGCTCACTGAGACACATGTAAACACTGCTCACAAATAAATATCGGTTTTGGCTTTGTGTACTGCATGTAATAACATTTCATTTCATTTAGCTGACGCTTTTATCCAAAGCGACTTACAATAAGTGCATTCAACCGTGAGGGCACAAACCCGGAACAATAAGAATCAAGAAAGTACAATTTCTTCAAAAATAAAGCAAAACTACAACGTGCTATAAGTAAGTGCCATTCAAGTGCTACTAAATTTTTAGTTTCAAATTTTAGTCAAGGTATAGTCGGAAGAGGTATGTTTTTAGTTTGCGGCAGAAGATGTGTAAACTTTCTGAAGTCCGGATGTCGATGGGGAGCTCATTCCACCATTGCATTGCTCTGAAAGAGTGTATTACTCACACAAACACACACACACACACGTGCTTTCCTGGTTGAGCAGAGTGACAACACTCATTTGACTCAGGGGTAACATGCTGAGGAGTTGTGCTAAGCGACCTGACCTATGTTAAGAAATACTTGTAGAGCTTCCGTAGCAACACACAGAGACACGCTTCTGATCACCTCATGTGAAGTGAGCACTTGCAGAGCACTTGCAGAGCCACGAGCAAACCTTAAACCTTCTCATGTTCTTCAGGGAGGCCGCCTAGCGCTCCAAATGAGCTGCTGCTGCTTCTGCTAGGACCATGTAAAAGCTTCGAGGCTTAAAAAGCTCAGTATAGTTCATACAAAGTGCTTGTCTGATCATGTAAGTGCATTTGAAACCTGCTCCCACTGGCGGAATTGGAAATGGCTGCTTCCGACAAATGACTCAAATTACCTAATAAGGGTTTCATTCTGCGCAGTCTCTCCTGACAGTTACCAAGTAAAAACTGTAGAGTGAGAATACAGCAGGATTGTGTCCGCGGCATTCACAGCGACTTAGTGTTTCTATGACTCAACTGAATAAAACAAGATGAATACAAATTTCTCAGCCTGAAAAGCCATAGAGGAGCCAAGATGTCAACTTGGAAAGACAATGAGATCTTCAGGTGATAAGGGCTGACGACCTTAATGACACTCTCTCATTTTACAGAGCTTATGAGTGAAGTTATAATATTGTGGTGGTTTTGTGTTTTCATACATTTTAATAAGAAGCATTCTATATTTAACTTTTAGAAGAAGATTGGCTTTGAGGATGAAGGAATAACTCTGGACTACTTGTCAACAGCCACTATAACTTATATCTCATTGTCTTCAAGGTGTCTAACCACTGCTTCTCTCATCGAGAAATAGTTAATACTTGCCCTCATGATTACCAACAAGGTTTATTTTAATTTGCGTAAAAGTCAATGAGTTACTTACAGCTTTAATCAGGCACTTAACATTCCAGTCACTGCAACCAATGAGCCTGTTTGTACTGCAAATAGACAGCCCTAAAGACCATTTCATCAAGTGCCCGGTCCACTTCCTATTCCATTACTGGAGATCAATCTCAAGGTGGTGGGAGGACGGACTTGCATGTTTAGCAGTCCCACTCCAACCAGTGGCAGCTCGGACATGGGACTGAAGCCCATAGGAGTGGGAGCACAGAGGCAGCATGAGAGATGTTTTGACAGTAGTTAGGTAGACAGTGTTTCATCAGGGTTTATCTACAGAGGCTGCGTGTACCAACAGGAGCCGAGATCCCCACAGAGCATCAGAGGGTCCCAGAGCAATCGATTTACACCTGGACCACTGCCAGTGATGGCAGGATTGAATCAGAGGTAGCAAGTGAATACACACACACACACACTAGAGAGGACCGAAACCCATCCAAACACGTGATATGTGAACAAAAAACAAACAAAGTTCACAGTCTACACACACTCGCCCATGCAAACACACACACTCACAATCCGTGACCGTAGAAGGGAATCTCTAGGGACGTCTGTAATCTTACACAAACAACAAGTGTTATATTCCCCCTAATGTGTGTGTGACTCATGTATGACAAATTGACTCAGGCCTGCAGGCTGTTGTCATGGTGGGCTCATGAGACCACACACGTCGGCACCGCCTCAGGAACAGCAACCTGTCCAATGCTTCCTCCCACGGCACCTACGCTGCCCAATGGGATGAGTGGAATGGCAGCAGAGGGACCAATAGGTTTTAGGATTGAGGGAGCATTAGCGTGAGGTTATAAAATTTCACGTCAGCCGTGATGGCCTAGATTAGATGGTTTTGAGCTGTGGAAAAGCCAGATGTAGAGATTGCTCTTAATTGTGGAACGTACAGACTGTCACACAGAAACCAAAGCTATAAATGGCTGACTGGCTCTTCCCGACTAACACAATTTCAGAGGTAAATTAATACCATGAATTGTATCCTCCTGATATGAGGCAACTTTTTCCTTATGGACAAACTAGAAAATTGACCTCCTAGTGAATGAAACGGAAATAGTCTGATTTACAACAAACAGACCAGAGCACTTATACGTAATTACTATGGAAACCATGAAATCCGTTTTTCTTTGTCGAGTTTGTAAAGCCAGGATGTCACTCGCAAAGTCGATTTTTTTGACAAATCATAGATTTCCCAGGTAATAATTAACGAATCTAGAAGAACGGTACATAGGATAGAAATATATGATTGCGTACAATTTGGTGCAGCTTGATCAACAGTTGGGCCTTAATTGGTGGAAAGATAAGACTGGCAATAAACCTTTACAATTTATTCTGAATGCAGATTAGGGGGCGGGTGCAGGTTTTTTTTTTAAATTTTCTTGGTTTTAAGACAAATACATATTTTAGGTTACATTAAGGACCACTTCCCTTTGTCTGTCATGTTTTTACTGTTAGGTCTAAACAAAAATATGTGTAGGAGTGTTCAGCCTTGGCGGAGATGTGTGTCATGGATGTTTCATTACAGTCCGTTCGATAGAGATATTTCAGTCTGGACCAAAGAGCAGACTGACAATTCAACATTTATATTTTGCAAACATGGATATGATATTGTTTAAATTGAACATGCAATCCTGTAAAAAGGGACAACCTCAGTGTTCTCATAAATTTCTTTTCAGTGTTCTCATAATTATACATTGTTTACAGTTTTACAGCTATAAACATGTCACAGTTCTATAAACATGTCACAGAACTTTGGAAGAATTTCAAAATCTGTTATTCTTTGGTTGAATGGAACTAAAAGATTGTACATTAAGAAACGTAAAGAAATGTCTGTTAGTTGCTCTGAATGAGGAAAAAAACAAACTATTTTAAGGCAAAAATGCAATTTAAACTGTACATTGTGTTGGACATCCTGTGTGTTTATTTTCATTTAAGTTTCGGACGGTTCCTCCCGTCATCAACATTTCAACTGTCTGGACAACTGATATAATATATATATCTGAGGAGTTTTGCCACCAGGAGTCCTGGTTGCCCTGCTTAGGTCATGACATGCAGCACCATCTCGTGACGAGACAGTCCTCTTGGCTTTCTACCAACACCCTGCAGACTGAGGCCATGTGTCTGCTCGCTTGTCTGTGAATAACCGCTCCTCTCTGCCTTTGCCTTCACAGTCTTCATTAGTCTTTCTCCTGCATCTGCTTCCCGTCTTTTAGATCCCGCACAGTAGATTATAGCGCTCTCCTCTTGACTTTGCAACCCGACTATATATATATATATATATATATATATATATTTTTTTTTTTTTATTTTTTATTTTTTTTCTATTGCTGTTGTGGATTTCATTTTTCTCTCTGTGTCTTTTCTTTCTTGCTCTCGCTGGGGCCCTGCAGCGAGTGTGACAAGTCTAGCTGCACTTCCAGTGTCTCATGAATGAGTGGAAGTGAACGCGGACCAATCATTCATCAGAATACCGACTCTAACAGACCATTCAACCAACAGAACGCTCTCAGAACAAGGCTCCAAATCACTTAATTTTCTCGGCTCAACAAAATTCACACTCTTCAGGAGAAGACGACTCATTCTCTGCCAAAACAGACAATAATTCTCCACATCATTTACTTCATAAACTGGCTGACATTTATTCACTCAATAAGTAAAGAGTACTACTATCCAGAGTGAGTCAGTCACTTCTTGGGTAGGTTTAAACTGCCAATTCTCTAATGAGCCCACACTGAACCTGTGGTTTTCAATGATGTCCCAAGAAAAGCCAGCCTCAGAAGTATGTCCTTTACTAGATGTAAAATCATGTTTAATGCTGTCTACAGAGCTGATGTGCCTCAGTGGTAAAATCGCTCATGAATAATTGCTCCTTTTGATGTGAATGAGTTATTCAAACTAGACTACAAGTGCTCTCACCATGCAGAACAATGCATAAATTATAACTGCGGTGACCGTGCGCTGGTGATTCGTTTTCGTTTTTTTAGGATGTGCAATGACTTCATACTTGACGGAGAAAGAAAGAAGAAGACAAGGGAGGAATAGAAGGGGGAGGGAACTGTGGGAATCTCAAACGATGTCCTCTGAGGCAGAGTTAGCAGTTAAGCGGGAGGAAAACAGAGGGAGAATTAAGAAATCGGAATTGAGAGGTAGGGCAGGAAACTGTGATTTTAGCCATTGCGGACGTCTAAGATGAGATGTCCTCACACTGCTCTGATGTCCAAAGCCTCTGTGTGGGCTTACAGAGTCCCTCCTGGTTGCCTAACCCTCCCATCATGTCACTCAGAGGGATTAAAGAAGCTAAGCTAAAGCCCCCCTCACCCTGGCATCAGCCACTTTGGACCAGGAATCACTGACTGGAAGCAAGAAAGGATTCACATTCTGCATGCATGTTAAACAGGGATTGGTACTCTAATGTTGTAAATACTGCATGTTTGCACGGACATACAGTAAGAACAAGCTCTTACGAGGAAACACACACATCATAGAACCAAGCAATTTTAATCCAAGTACTCAAACATCTGAGCAAGCATTGCTCAAAAGACCTCAGTCAGTCGCTCATGAGCTCACCTTCCGATCATAGTCGAGTGCTGCTGCACTGCAGCCTCCAGGAGGCGCTCTAGGATGGTCCACTCTCCCATGGCTGGAGTTAGGAGGCATCCACTGGGTACAGGAAATCGGGGCTGAGCCCACTTCTGATGGGCTGTCCAGTCAGCAGGAGCACCACTGATGGTCTCCACGTCCCTTCTTCAGTCTTCAAGGTAACTTGTTGAGATGAGGTAGGGAGCGGTTTCAGGTGGTTTAGTGTGAGAGAAGAGCCCAACAAGAAGCTTGAAGAAATTCAGTGACGCCTCATGTGAGCGCCTTTTCTTCTTCACACACGCGCTCACAACCTCAACTGCACCTGAGATGGTTGGACCGAGGCTTCGATGTGCTCGTCGCACACATGCACACTCACATGTCTGTGTGTGCACCTGCTCACATCAGTGTGTCTTCCCACTTTCCTCCTTGTTTCCCTGTTCTGGGTGCACCTGACCCTGTTTACCTCCTAAACAGCTGGACGGTCATATGTTCACACACCGACACACACACACTCAAACACACACACATCTGGTGTAGAAGGACTATCTACTACTGGGGAAGCAGTCGTAGTTTGTGCTGATGTCCATCACTTGCACAGTAGCACTCTGCTCTCACACGGTGGTTCTTTGAAAGCATCTTGTAGTAACGGTAGCCGGGCGCAGGTCCGTGCACTCATGTGAGCCTGAGCAACCAGGCATCTCTGCTGGCTCTCCACTCCTCCATCCTCTTCATGCCATCCTCTCTCTCCCCTCTTTCTCTGTCTTCTCCTCCAGCTATTGTTTATAAGGTGTCCCTTCTCCTCCGCTCTGCTGCTCCTCTCCTCTCGCTCTCTCCTGGTTTGGTTCAGGCAGCACCGGAGAGCAGCATCACACCTCCTCCTCCTCCAACCATCTCCTTCCCTCTGCTCAAACCGTGCAAGAGTAGCTGGCTGCCTCCTCGTCCTCACTGCCTCTCTCTCTCTCTCTCTCTCTCTCTCTCAGCGTTTCCAAGAGGCAGCTCTCCCTTCTTCTCTTCCCTTCATCTTGTTTTTGCCTTCCCACTTGGCTTCTCTCTCTCTCTCTGTTTGCACCCTCCACCTGCCTCCGTCTCCCTCTGAGCCAGTAGGCAGCAAGACCAAGCGTGTGTCTAGGGGATTAGAGAGAGGAATAATTTCTCTGCTCCTCCCCCCTCTCGCTCCCTCTCACTCACTCACTATCACTGTGTTTATCCCCTCTCCCTCCTCCTCCTCCTCTTCATCTCTTGCTGCTCCAGCACCAACAGCACCACACAAACCCGTTTCCCAGTCCTCCATCACATCGCACATAGCTGGAGATTTTGTCTTGCCATCTATGTTTTCATTATCTTGATGCCTTGTGTGCATCAATGCCTCCTGTAACTGCAGGGATGATCTCTGCTGTTTACACACACACAGAGACAGAGACCAGAGACACGAGAGGCAGTGCCATGCTGAGGCTATGTAAGGATACTGAGTAGGGGAAGAGAGTGACAGAGTGCGAATATGATGGAATCAGTGTGTGTGTGTGTCTGTGTGTGTGTCTGTGATGGAAATGGAACTAGCGACATCAGGATCTAAAGTAATTTCTCTCTCTCACACACACACACACAAATTAAAATCTACAGTGTGATGAGAGTTTAAGACTGATTCAGATTTTAGTCAGTGTACAACAATATACAAGAGCAACAAATCAATTAATACTCAACAGTTGAAGAACTATAGAATCAGCAGGTGACTGAGGTGTGTTTTGGTTACCAACTTAATGGGCTATCGTTGATATTTTGAACATCTTTTTAGCACCTTTCATCTTATTGTTTTGGATTCGCAGCAAACAACTCTCTCTCATTATGTCATTTTTCAGCCATAACTCGGATCGCCCAATAGTCCCTTTAAATTCAATCAAGCTGCACCAAGTCGCACACACACAAGTCGACATCAGTTCCCTTATCGTGCCCGATCTGTTTTCATCAAGATCCATGAATTATTCTGTGGGAAAACAGTGAAAATGTTGAATATGCCATGCCCCTAGTGTTAAAGTAAATGAAAAAATAATTATGGATCTGCCCCCTGATCTGGATCCACAACAGTACTCATTACTTTTTGTGTGTACCTGCTCATAAACAAATATAAACAAACGCAGCACAGGAGTAAATAAATAACCTCCTCGGTGGAGGTAACAACATGTGGTTTTTGTGATCCAATCACAAGTGGACAGCTCCGATTGTGTGCGTTCGCACCTAGCATTAAAATCATTGTCATCCTTCACAGGTTTACAAAAGACATCAGCTATAACTGTTCTTAATAATTAATAATTCCTCAAGCGTTGAGGTTTGGTTATGCTGGAATGTGAATGACCTGAGTGAGCTTCCATACATGAGGTAAGACATTCACAGGGACGCTGGGCCACGGTGCAAAAGCCTGTCACTTCGCAGCCAACCAACTTTGGATCACATGAAAATATTCATTCTCTCTCTCTCACACACAAACACAACGTTGTGGGGCCATGCAGTGCAGCTGAGTGTTTTAGTGGCTTCGTGTGTCACTCCAGGGCTCCCCAGACGGGAAGAGTAGTAATCTACTCTGAAGGATGTAATGAGTGACCGCAGCGGCGTGCATGCACACGCACGCATACACATAATCCGTCCTACCCCATGCCAAGGCAATCTGGCAGCACCGTGCCTCACACGTGAAGAGGGTGAATCAAAAGGGGGGGTGGGGTGAATAACACAAACAAGTAGGCTGCATTATGTGGCAGTAGTGCACATGAAAACATCAAGATTATTTCTCCAACCTTCGAACATCCTTGCACGGAGGCATTCGTTGACTAAACGGGTCATTCAAAAGAGTGCTTTATTACAGACACAGAGAGGGATTGCAATATGATTTCAAGACATTCAAGAGCACTTAGAAATATCATGTTAAGCCATTACTGTTACAGAAGAAAAAAAAAGGTAGTTAAAGAAAAAGATCATGTTTTTTTTTTTTTCGCGACCCTTTAACTGACTGACAATTTTTTTTTGTATACTACCTTAAATATCTTTGTTACATTTGAACCCACAGAAGAGTTTTGAGGTTCACAACTCTCTGGCACCTTTAATCTAGGGATCAAGGGGTGAATTATTTGGGAACTGATGGCACAGAGGTTTTGGCAATTGGTCTGTAAAGTGGTTAAACCACCTCAGTCCAGACTGAAGAATCCCAGGGACTATAGGACTTACTGTCTCTAAATGTCATGCCGACATTCATGATCCTCACAGGCTGAATACTACTGAATCAAATGATCCCCAGAGACTAGTTCTATTACCACCATGAGGTTATGTACCTGGTTTTGGACTGAAAGTCTTGCCAAAATGTGATGTTTTTCATGACATTTGGTTCAAACTGTAAAAAGGTCAGCCAGGATGTTTTGTAAAACAAGTTGTATCCCCATCAGCCTCAGCTGTACTTTGTGTTTAGACCCTAACTTAGATGGTGAACATGGTAACAAACTGTATATACAGGTCGGGAAGGTGAATACTTAAATGACTGAATCCTGTCTTTAGATTTATAAATGTTTTATGTATATGTACATTGAATTCGTATTAAAATTGGAAATGCTTGACATTATTTCTGTTTTTACACTCACTAGATACATGGAGGGTGACTGTTGGAGGATTCTCATTGGCTCCTTCCACTCTAAAGACAGATCTGTATGAATGAGGTTATTTGGTGACAAACTGCAGTTTAACAAGTCTCCAGGGGAACTCCTCCGCAGGTAGTTGGCACAAAGACCATGATATGTTGCAGAAATGGGAGGCGGTCCTATTACATTTTCACACTGGATAAGGAGCTTTGGCGTAGCTCCAGGAACCATGAGACTGTTTGTCCCTGTTCACACCAGCAGGGAATGAAGTCAATTATGGTTTTAAGCAGCAGGTTGGAATCAATTACATACACTTTTTTCATCTACAAAGGGAGATAAGTATATACGCTATTGGACTTTACGTAATCAAACCATCTGTTGTGGATATTTTCACTTATGTCATCTGACTGCTACAGAACACTTATTATTCTGAGTGTCATGGCATTCAAAGTAGAACTAGAAGTGATAAGATATGAGAAATACTGGAGGAATTAAGTTTCTGTCGCCCATTACTAGAAACCTTGAGAAGATATGCTGAAATAGTAATCATAACTAAGTATACCAAATATCAAACTATCAGAGATCAGGCGCTTAAATGTAATCAATTGTTCATCAGGAACAAAGAATTATTCTCTGGGAAGAAGGTGAAAATGTTGAAAAATGCCACATCTCCCAATACCATCTGGCTTTTGTCTGTAATGAATGTATACTATCTGCATTCACTCCTGAGTTGAAGGATTCTAAAGTACACAGGTTTCTGTCAGCACTGATGGAAACTAGATAACTGGGTAAGTGCACTAATTTGACACGACAGTAAAGTGAGAGATTCTCAACTTTTGGTGTTTTTGATACCGAATATAAAAAATGAAAGGGAAAAAAAGACAGTACAACTTCTGTTGGCAATGGAAGGGAGTGAATTGCCTTTTATAGAGGGTTGACCCATATATTTTAAAATATATGTATACCTGCTGATGTGATGTAAAAGAGGTAACCGCACGTTTCATTACTCAAACCCATGGTTGACCTTTTCTGATAAGGGTCAAACTACATAACTTTTACAGAAATTTAAATTGTATATGTATAAAGACTGCAAGATAAATACGACTATTAGAAATAAACTACTCCCAAGCAAATTGTCATATTTTTTTAATAAGTTGTAATTGTCTGAAAGGGACAAGCAGGAAATCAACATTTATTACATTGTATATACACCGTTCCATGATGTTGCACTTGTGGCTTTAAAGGTAGCCCAGCTTCTCGTGTTCGGGTCCTGGACTGTGTGGGTCGGCCCTAAGTGATCGCTTTAAAAGCCCTCTTCTCCGTATACTTCAGCTTGAGTCTCCTCTTGAACCTAAGAGATGGGGGCAGGGTGGAAACGTACATGTTCATCAATACACACCTCATCAATCTGTTCATCACCAAGCATCTTTGATGAGCTATTGCATAACAAGTCCTTACTTGGCTCTTTCTCTGGGTTCAATCAGGTTCCTCTTCTGCAGACTCTTGAAGCGGTCCTTGGCAACGCTGCCCTCTGGCTGCAGAGTTGCAACATTACAAGAGACAGGAAGGGAAATGTACAGATAAATCCATGATAGGAAAATGTGACTCAATATCCAATTCCCACCCAAATTACTAAATCCCATTTAAACCATAAAGGCTGATTAAAGCATTATTCAGAGACTTAAAGACAGGAGATAACAAGACACAGGAATTTTCCACTGGCAATTACATCAAATGAAACTATAATTGTCCCTAGAGGGAAAGTGGGCCGTCAGAGTATTAAAGAATAGGATAAGGCTTAGAATAAGAAAAAACAGAGTACTGAAGATAATACACCAGCTAAATGAAGCAAAAGCCATTACAGATAAAGACGCTAAGTCCTCAAGGTCAAAGCGGATAAGTAAGGGCACATTACAGATGTGGGTGACGTACCTTGAGTTGTCGCAGGGAGCCGGCCAGCTCGTCACTTAACTGAACCTCCATGTCTTGAGGCTGGAACCTGCAAATCAGAGCAAAAAGCCAAGTGTTTAAATTGAGGTCAAGAAAAGTTGTGCAGAAGCTTTTATTTTGTATGTGAATGCTGATGTGCCTGAATAGTTTGTAATGAAAAGTGGAAGAGTAAAGAGCCTGGTTAAAAGGAATATCCACATCTACACATTTTGCACCAAAAAAAATGTCAACATATTCCAACTACTTAAACTGAAAAAATATGTATATATAATAAATTGTATTATATCTGCTGCTGAAGTGGAAATGAATTATAAAAAAAATGTACTAAATCACTGGACCCCTTTAAACACACGGTAACATGTAGTGGGAGAGCGGTATTTGTACTTGAGTCGGCCAAGGCGTCTGGGCTGGCTTTTCTCGGCTTCCTGGTTAGCCTTGCGTATTTTCTGTTTTTCCTCTGTATTCTGTTCCTGCTCTTTGACGGACGCCTTAATGGAGCGAAGCTGGAAGAGCTGCTGTTTCTGGTCAATCTCCCGTCTGTCGGCCAGCCGCAGCTGGTCCTGGGGTGGGAAGAGAAACAATCAGGTAGACAATCAGATGAGTGGAGAAACGACAATGCAGCATCTTTCTGAGCAGTTGGAGTTATTTCAAACTGCAAACATTTAATTTTAAAACGACGACTTAAAATGAATGCTCACATTTTTGCTCTGTGCAGTTATGAAATTCATACATTCTGTTCTGCAATGGTCAGACCTGACTTTGACATCCGTCCTGAGTGATCCGATCACAAGTGGTCAGCTTAAATTTCAGGTATGAACAGACCATAGGCACAATGAGGACACATTTGAGATCCAATAACAAACTACCTTCAGACGTGGTCTTGAGATGCATGTTGCCACATTCTTTTTTCTGTGTGAACTCAAATGTGTCCTTTGCCGACTGAAGGAACGCCTCCTTAGCTGACATCCTCTGAACTGCTACAGTTTCTTTTTTTAAATGGCTAAAATCTGTTTAATTGTAAAGCTACATGCAGAATATTGATGCCGTTCTGGCTCCACTCCGTCAACCCCCCCGCCCCTTCTCTCTCCAACCGACTGAACAAGTGGCAAATACGCTCACATTGATACATTTGTAAACTCCGACTGCTCATAACACAATTTGGTCTACTGCAAACAGAAATGATGTACGTGCTTATTTGCATATAGAGAAGGGAAATGATATCTGATCACAAGTGGTCACAGGAGCCACAATCAGGAAGCCTTTTAATTAGGGATGCACCGATATGGAAATTCTTGGCCGATACGATACTAAAAAAACAACCATCTAGCCGATGCTTCTTTGATTTGTTTTTGTTATTCATTCTTTTGTGCAAGGAAAATAATTACATAATTTAAAATTCACTATTTTAAATTATTTCAGCCCTTTATCACTTATCTTTTAATGAGCACAAATTCAGTCAGATTCATGAAACAATCTTTAGTTTAACTCAACTTTATTTAAAGGGGACATATTATGCCCATTCTACCACAGTTGATATGGTTCCTTGAGGTCTTAATGAAATGTCTGTAACATATTTTGGTCAAAATACCATAAGGATAATTTAAAACAGCACCTTTTTACCCTGTCTAAAACAGCCCTCCTCAGATTTACCTGTTTTGAGTGCCCCGCCCCCCCAAGTTTTGGGATGGTGGACATGCCAGATACCCATATTTAACGTGTAGAAGCACTACTTGTCCTCTTTAAGACACCGTGTTAAAGGAGTAATGAGATGTCCTGAGGGTCAGTGAACATGTCGGGGTGGGGCATGTGACAGTTCTAGACCAATGGGGTAGGGTTGTGTGGGATGACAGGTTGTCATTGGCTGGTTTGTTGGGGGTCAGGGGTGAATGATGAAGGAATTGTCAAAGACGGTATTTGATTTGAGGATTGTCGGATAAGGAAAAAGGAGTTTGATGTGTTCGTGTTGACTTTAATAAAGATACAAATAAGAGGTTCTGTGTCGTCTGTGAGGCGGGGACGTTAGAATACCAATGAACATCGGCCAATGCCATGGGTGAAGGTCAAGTTTATTACCGATGCACCGATGCCAGTAAACAAGGCGAATATCGGCCACTAACGATATACGGCCGATACATCCGCTAACCACTAATTCTAATACTTAATGCCAACCACTTCAGATCACTCAGCAAAGATGTTAATATCAGAGCTGAGTGGGTCCTGAGAATTCTATCCTGAAACAAGCGCTGCATTTTCACACACATGGATTTCTCTGATTATTTTCTAGTTTCATCCATGAAATTGTCAAACAAACTGTGGAATATGCCTGTCGGGTCCAAACTCTGGTATTATCAAGATGTTTCAGTGCCGTGTCCCTTGCTGTAATTGTAGATCTCAGATGATGGAATAGATCAAATTTGACACGAAATTAAGTAGTTTTTTGCCGGTGTGTGCTAAGTTTAGCTGGATAGACTTAACTGGACAACACAGAAGCAATGACAGTGTGAAGACTGAAAAGAAGTTGATTAAATGAGTAGAGCCATGTATGCTGTGCTGGAAAGAAAACTTGAATTTAAATCCTAATCGATGCTTCTCTGAAACCCATGTGATAATGAAATTTCGACTCTGAAAAGTCAAAAGTGCCTCAAAGAAGGGAGATTCATTAACTCTATTTATCTGATTATTTTCATGCTTTCCTCTATGAAATTGTCTAACAAGCTGTGGAATCATTTTCCCGGAACATGGGATGGGTCTTCCTAGTTTGTATTGTTTTTTTGGACCTCAATCTAAAAGCCCAAAGATATTCCAATTACAGGCAATTGGGGACAATTACCAAAGTAGGTGCAGATACATCTCATTTTGATAACCTAACAAATAACTTCAGATCTATGTTCAATTACTTCTCACTTTTCATGTTAAGGAGTCTTAAGCACATCTTTGGTGCCCTTGTTAATAAATGTCAAAATAATAATGCAGCAAAATACATCTGCCATTAAGTTCAATCCTATCAAAAAGCTTCATTACTTTACAGAAAATGTGATGTTTTCCAGAATATAAAAACAGGCTAGTTGCCTCCTACTCTGTTACTCCTTAACATAATCAGTGGAATAGCGCATTCACTTGCATGAAACCGGAAGTTAATTATCCCTTCAAATTAAGTATGTACCTTTATTTTTTCTGCCTTTTCTTTCTTCCTCTGTTTCTCAGTCTTTTTTTCTCCTGAGGCGATGGCTCCTACTACTGCATCATCATCATCTTCCTCAATAGGAGCCATTTCTTCTTCTTCATCCTCTTCTACCAGACCTTCCACCTCTTCTTGTAGGACCGTGTCCTGCAGAACACACGGGCGCATGTGAGGAAAGATACAAGTTCAGAGTTTCTGCTGCATTTACAATGAATCAGAAAACGAAGGCAGAGCTGGCATGATCATCTGTACCAATGTGGCTGTGTCCTCTTTGTTGACGGCGAGCTGTCTCTCTAATTTGTCGTCCGCCTTTTTCTTCTTAACCTCCACTTCATGGGCCTCCTGCAGCAACGCCTGGGTTCAGAGTGAAGGAGAACGGTCAGTTCATTCAGCACATTACAAAAAGCAACAATGTAACTCATGGGACAGGCTTTTTAAAACATTGGTTATACTTCAGGATGTTTGTGGACATCCGCCCGGCCTAAATGCATGAGAGAGTATGATAAAAAACTCTTGATATTGTTGGTGTCTTGTGTAGCACACATCCTGAGACACTGGTCATGTTGGGATGCGGTGAATCCTATGGATAAACTCCTGCTGTGTTCTCACATCGGCTCCTTCGAATATACTGCAGACTTTTTACCAGGGGACTGGCAGGAGAAAGTCCCCAAAAAGTCCAGAGGCTCTCAATCTAACATTTGATTTCTCACATACACCTCCTACAGAGAATGTCTGGAGGATCTCCAAAGTTTAATGCATGTCTGTAAGCAGTTACATGAATTCAGGAGAAAGTAATGAAGCATAGTCAATTTTGGGCTGGTATTTTCTGACACTATCTACACTGTGGTGAGTGTTTGCATAACCTCAGATCTCAGGACACAATTTACACAACAGTCTCCTGAGCTCCTCTGTGTTGTCTTCACATTCCCGTAAAGGAAATACTGGGAGCGCAAGGATGAGATCATCACCGGTCATACAGTTCTCAAACATTTAAGAAAACGCAGTAGTAAATGATGTGCCAGGCTGCGCCTAATGAGCGCTCGTTGAAGGAATTCACAAGATTATTTTGGTTTGATGGTCACCTTTCTGAGAATGCTATAAATATTTTAAACATTGATACTCATTTCACCCATCCGAACCTATGAGCTGTTCATCAGAAATGAACATTTTTATGATCTTACCCTCCCGACCCGTGAATCAACCGCGTCTCATACGTAAGTGTTGTGCGCACAGGGTTCAGTTACCTGGTGGGAAAAGAAGTCTGGGTTGTAGGATCCTCCCGCTGCGATGACCTCCACAGCAGGGAGGAGAGAAGGCTTCTCATTCAACTTATCTGGGCGCTGACAAAACCAATAAGACCATAACAGTCACATTCAAAGCACCATTCATGCAATAGGAAATATTCAGTCAAGTTGTGACAAGTCTCGGTCCAAACTCTGGTAATATAAAGATTCCATGTCCCTTGCCGTAATTGTAGATCTCAGATGATGGAATAGATTAAATTTGATGCGAAATAAACGTGTTTTTTTGCCAGTGTGTGCTAACCTTTGCTGGCCAGAATTTGTGGGATAGCACAGAAGCAATGACAGTGTGAAGACTGAAAAGAAGTTGATTAAATGATTAAGCCATGTATGCTCTGGTGGAAAGAAAGAAAAAAAAACTTGAATTTAATCCTAATCGATGCCTCTAAAACACATGTGATGGCGAATTAATTCACAAGCTGTGCCATTCTTGTTTGCTTGTAACCTGAAGGTTTGGACCTGGTTATGGATATTACATCAGGTGTGACATCACCCTAAACAAGTGGATTAGCTCCTCTGCTGGACGTTTATTTACCAAGATACATCTGACAAAAACAATCTCACCTTAACACGCTTCTTGCCAGTCTGTTGAAGGTACCAGGGATCACCTGAAACTTTGGCTGTGATGGGAAAAAGTTGGATACAAAGAAAATGTAGAAAGAATTTGTTTATCTACACTTTAAGAGCTGGTTCAAAATAACAAAAGGTCAGTTCCAATACTGTCAATAAATGATATTTGAAATGTTTACTTAAATTCTTCTGATTCAATAACTGAAATATGTAACAGACCTTGAAAGCAAAGGATGGTGATAATTTTTATGTTGAATTGATTTTGATGACTTGTTGCAATACAACTAAATCCAATCACTTTCATGCTCTAATTGTTAAAGATGATATTGGTTGATGCAGCTGCAAGAACCAATAAAATGAGTTCAGAGTAAGCTAGTGAGTGATTAAGACAAACTCCATCCTCAATTTCTATTTTGGGTTAAGATGTTGTCCATCTGGATATATCATCGTCAACAAATTCAGAGAGCAATTCTGGTGCCTTCCATGTTGGAGTATTTTCAAGAGTATCCTCAGATCCCAGATGACCATATACACAACAATCACCTGAGCTCCTATGTGTTGTCTTCACATTTCCATAAAGGAAATACTGGGAGCGCAAGGATGAGATCATCACAGGACGGTCAGATAGATGGTCAGACAGACAGATGGTCAGACATACAGACACCACTCACTCTCTTGTTCCCATATGTCGTAATATCCTCTTTCGGGGTAATTGTTGGCCTCTGTCACTACTTTCTTGGGCCCTTCGATGACAGGCTTTCTCCTCTGCAGCCGTTTCAGTCTCCGAGGCAACACGCCTTTGGCTACCAAGTGCTCAGACTTCTGGGCAATACGACGGAGTTTCTTGGCATTAGGTTGCTGATGGGCCAGCACACTGAGGGAGGAGGCAGATGACATGAACAGTTGATTATGGAGGATTGGACGATGTAAGGGAAATAGGAAGAGGGAGATAAGATGGAGAAGTTGGCCCAAGCCCAGAGAATTGGGTATCGGTCTTCCTCCAGAGAGTGTCTCCTAAGTTCAGTGCATGTCTGTAAGCAGTTACGTGAATTCAGAGGAAAGTAATGAATTTAAAAGACAGCAAGCATATAGATTTTGGGCCTGTTTTATCTGACACTATCTACACTGTGTTGAGTGTTTGAATAACCTCAGATCTCAGGACACAATTTACACAACAGTCTCCTGAGCTCCTCTGTGTTGTCTTCACATTCCCATGAAGGAAATACTGGGAGCGCAAGGATGAGATCATCACCGGTCATGCACAGTTCTCAAACATTTAAGAAAACACAGTACAAACTGCAGTACTTTCAGGTAACTACATATAAAACTTAAAGCTTGCAATACAATAAAGACAAATTTGTGAATATGGGTCATTGGAAACAAACAACTGTTATCTTTACATTTTAATATCAAATACAAATGAAAAGAAACAGTATTAATGTAATACAACTGTTCCAAGATACTATACTACATTTGGCCAAATTCACAGAGACTGAAACGTAGTGAAAAGTCAACCAAATAAAATGTTAGGGGACACTGGGCTCTGTTTCTTCAAACAATATTCAAGTACGACTCAAATCACCGATGGAGAGAGAAAAAACCATGGGTACTGACTCTTTCGGTGGTTGAACGAGGGAGTCGTGCTGCAGGATAAGGTCTATCCTCAGGGGACGGGCAGGTTTTCCTCTTCTCGTCTTTCCCCAGACGGTTTCTGGCACTTCACAAAAAAAAAACGGATTAATCACCAACAAGAAAATACATACACATCTCTTTATCAAAGCATGTGAAGACACAATCCTATTGGTTATTACAGGGATTCATTTAAACCTGTTCTACTCTGGAAAGTACAACTATTTATTGTTACTGTTGGTCTCATTAATTCTCTATTTACTAGTTAACACACACACTAATAATAAATATTTACCCTTCTGCTCAGCTTTCTTCGGCTCTCCAATGTCCAAAAAGAACAAACTTTCATCTGACTTCTCAGACAGTAGACCCCTGAAACACATGAAGACCACAACTGGTGACGTCATTGTTGTGTGTTCAAATAGTCAGAGGACTGAAATAAAAACACCCCCCAACAGGGCAAAATGCAATGAAATCGAAGGTACAGAGCAAAGCAGCACTTTTACTTAGACGACATCAGAAATCTTGTTAAATTTTCTGACATTCTACTAAGGCAAAACACTGTTGTGGCACTAGACTGAATCTCAATGTGGACTTACTGGAGATGTTGATTAAACTTCACTGTGTAGAGAAGTCATCGGCACAAAACAAACAACATGGATAATTTATATGAAATACAACTTAAAAGGAAATTCCTGGCTACATCTGAACTGAAGACCCGTGTAGTTTGTGACGCTCTTTTAGGCGAGCAAAGCAACATGTGGTTAACTATGTAAAATCACCGATATACACTCCGACACCAGTCCTGTGAGAGAGGTAAAGAGTTAACATTTTTATTGAATCAATTTGGTCAGGTTTTTACACATCACACCACATTAAACTGCGTACCCTGTCGTCCTCTCCTGGTGCCTGACGTCATTTAAAAACGACTCCACATCGTTTATGTCGCTGTATTTGTTCCAGTTCTTCTTCTTATTCCTGTTCACGCGTTTCCTCTTGACGCCTGATGCCTCATTGAAGTCAGCTGAGGTCTTTACATTTAAAAAACCAGGCTGTGCAGACGCCACGCGTTTCACCCTCCTGGTGGACGCCATGTTGAAAGAACAGAAACACGTGTCTTCTTCTTCAATGCTTATACGCTGGAGTGGAGGTGCTGGCGCCACCCATAGGACCGACAGCGCATGTGTTGAAAAAGCTTATTTTTTTTAGTCAAACATGAATATAAATATCAACTTAATTTTGTCCTTATATATCTCTATATTATAGAGCTATAATAACTGCTTAGGGTTAAACAATCTGAGAATCATATACTCTTATATATGACGTTAACAACAATGACCAGCCTTGTTATCTTGGTATCAAATATTTTATTTAATGATCATTAAATAAAACAAAATGTAAAATGCGAATACAGTGTTAAAATGGCTGGATTGCACTGCACTTCACCTCCCTGACATTTCAGTTTTGTTGCATTTTTAATCATAGTAAAAAAAAATTATACAAAAAAATTTAAAAATAAAAGAAATAAAGTAATTAAGCTGTTAATAAATGTAGAACAATTTGTCATTACACATGGGTAAAGTCATGTAGTTGTTTATCATGTTGCAGCATGTAGGTAATATGTTTGTCCCAGATGCATCATGGGAAACGTGTCTCCTATTGCTCTCCTATGTACTTTTTCCTTTTTTCTCCTCCCTGGGTTTTATAGCGAGAACAACGCTTAAAGAGACTCAAGAATAAAATCCCATTTTGGAGCTGCAATCTTTCACGAACTTTTCAAAGGTAAGCATCACCTTTTCGATAAAACTCAAATCTATCATTTCATGTGACATTAGCAGTCGGATGGACGTGTTTTTGGTTTATTTTCGGTGAAAAAGAAAACGCAGGGCAGTCGAGCTATTATCTGGCTGCTCGGGGAGTCAGGGACCTGAACAGCACTTGTGATCGGGTTGGATTTGACTCGGTAATGCTCCTACAGTGAGGGGTCATCTGACAAAATATTGTTCACCAATCGATCCCCTGATATGTCCCCTGTCATCTTCCAAAAGTATATTCCACTTTCGTGCTGCGGTTTTTACAATCTTCCGTCGTTTATATCGTCACCCTCTTCGTTTCCTACAACGATTTTTCCTTCCCGTTTACATTCTTCTAGCCAGCAGCCAGCCATCGAGTCAGGGTGTGCTGGTTTGCATACACCATGCAGCCGGTGTGGGCGGGGTCACATGGTTTTCCTTCAGAATAGCTCATTCTTAATATAAAATCAAGCCTTGTGAGCCACCGGGCTTGACTGTATGAAGAAACGAGCGAACCCACATCCAGTGCGCAAGGGGCGGGGTATGTAGCCAAGTTGCCGCTCGGTTATTGGCTTAAAGATTCACAACATCCCGCCCGACAATGCCGTGCGCAGAATTTGATTGGATTATATGATAAGGACACGTTCTGTGATTCGATGCTTTCGCTGTCTGTTTTCCTACAGCTATTGCATAAGCCACCCTTAATCTTATTTCTTTAAACAAGGCTCCTGATATTGTTTGTATTTTCTAACCAGCTGTGACTCGAAACTAGAGTCTGTCAAGTGAATGTTAAGATTTAAATTAAATATAAAAGGAAAATGATAACTTATCCTTCACATTATGCAATTTTATTGCACAATCCTTAAAGTGGTGTTTGTTATGTATCCTCAGGTGATCTTCAGTAGTCATGGCCCGTACCAAGCAGACCGCCCGTAAGTCCACTGGAGGCAAAGCCCCACGTAAGCAGCTGGCCACAAAGGCTGCTCGTAAGAGCGCCCCCTCCACTGGTGGTGTGAAGAAGCCCCATCGTTACAGGTGAGACAAGAGAAGCTTACAGGCCAGATGGAAACCCTGTACTATGAGTTACTGACATCTTTCATAAGTAAGGTTGAGAAATCACATGAGTTCAAAAAACTTCTCAAACCAGTAGAATCTCCAAACCAGCTGTATTAATAAAAAACTATATATATATATTTACATTCTAGGACCAGGTTCTGCCTCAAATATCTTCCTATATAATTATTTATGTGCATTGTCAAGGCCCGGTACTGTGGCTCTGCGTGAGATCCGGCGTTATCAGAAATCCACTGAGCTGCTGATCCGCAAGCTGCCCTTCCAGCGCCTGGTGAGAGAAATCGCTCAGGACTTCAAGACTGATCTGCGTTTCCAAAGTGCAGCCATCGGAGCTCTACAGGTCAGTATTAGCCCAACAAAATTAATAAATGCATGTACTGAAACAATCTTTCGTCTTTCCCACCTAAACAAAAATGATTTGTCATCTGCAGGAGGCCAGTGAGGCCTACCTGGTGGGTCTGTTTGAGGACACCAACCTGTGCGCCATCCACGCCAAGCGTGTCACCATCATGCCCAAAGACATCCAGCTGGCACGTCGTATCCGTGGAGAGCGTGCTTAAGATGTTTTCTGGTTTATTTTATGCTCTGTCCTCTTGTCCCTTTACCACTCTTTCATCCCTATACTTTCATCTCTATACTAAGTAGTTTGGTTTGAGGTTCTATATATATCATATGATTGTGATAACCGTATAATGTGTGATCATGTCTTCTTTGGTGCTACTAGTAGCAGAGTTTCCTTAGAGATATCTTCATTAATGTCTGAAACTTTGAATCACAGTTACACTCCTCACTTCTCTCTAGCTTGCTCAAAGAAGTGTCTTCTTATCTCTATGAGTAGGGTGTTTTTGCAAGCAAAGAATAGTGTAATTAATTAAACAAGGGTTGAAAATTAGACACACTCATCTTCAGACAGACACATACATTGATATAGTTGGTCTTTTTGATTTCTTTTATTAGAAAATTGTGGTAAAAGTAGTGATTTCTCCTTTTTTTACAATAATGGTGTATTTCTACTGTTCCTTTTTAATGTATCAAAACAGAAATGTTGATTCTGGATGTCAGTTAGAAACGTCATTGTGCTATGATGACACTGCATGGTTTGACAGATTGCAAGCGGCATATATGTAGCAGAACTTTGTTGATCATGTTTTAATTTTCAGCCATGTCGTTATGTCCAGGTTAATCTTTTGACTTTTGGTTCTTCTCTCAGGTTGATATGGTAACCTTTTTTTTTCTACTGTGTGTTTGATTTATGTTTTCAGTCATTTTTAAAGGCAAAAATATTTGTATCCTGGAATTCACTTACAAACATAATAAACATACTTGTGGTTAAATGACTTGTTTAAGAGAATTTACGTCTTGTCACTTTGGAATTCAGGAAATCTTGATGAGAAACAAAACTAAAAATATATATGTATAAAAAGATGGTTGCAGGTCTTACTCACATTCTTGAGCATGTATTTTATAAACTTCTATTCATACACATGTTTCCAAGGACAAATTCTGCTAAAGAGGCCGTTACAACCCCTCCAGTATGTTTCATTTTAAAATAAGCATTTCGTTCATGTCAGTCAACACTTGTCTTATTTAAAACAGGTCTCTGACGTGGGTACAAAAGTACTGCGTAACTTATTACTTTCGGTTTGAGTCTGAAGGGTCGATGTCGTGTTGAAAGCAGAAATAAAAACACCGCACATCAGTATTTTCCATGGAGCTGCTCACTATATAAGGAAAATGTTTTTTTGAAAGAATAAAATAAACGCGCTCTTTATCTAATTCACCCGAGAGGAGCCGCACGTCTCATTCAGATAAAAGTGACCACATACATATGTTAACACTGTTGCATTGTGGGGCCGATGATTGACGCGTCGGCCATTTTCCCGCTGGACGCTGCTTCCCATTGTGGATACGAAGAAGAAAATAGAAAGAAGCGAAACATTTCTCACGACTCTCGCTCACTGTCTGTCACAGGTAAGCTTCTCCACACGAGTCCCCGTGGCCAGGAGGGAACTTTATGTGCTTCTGTTTTAACTGTTGTGTTCACTGGCATGTTTAGAGGAGAATAACGTGTTATTTCGTCGTGTGTGAAAACAACAGACGCGGCAGTGGAAGCGGTGAAACCCCGTCTCTTCTGCAGCTCACATCAGGGGGAACCGCTTTCAAATTATGCGCCGGTTCAGCTCGGTGCTACGCGGCCGTTAGGGGCCGTTCAGCCTTCCCGGGCACATGTACGAGTTCCCCGAAGTGTCCTCTGTCCCGTCCTCCTGTTTCCTGGAGGGTTGGGACAGCGGCTGCCTGGATAATTGATGTTGTTTATGTGCTGCTCCTCTGCTCTGGCTCTTTATCCCGTTCGCGCATCAAACCGCCGCCATCATCAGAACACGGTGGGCGGACCCATCAGCAGTGGAGAGCAGCTGTAGAGCCCGCCCACCGTGTAATGCCCGGCATTCTGATTGGTATACGAGTTGTGTTTTTAGTTACGTATTTATCGAGCGGCCAATAACATCGTCGTTCTTCTTTGATTGACAAGTGTCACTCACTGCGTTAGGGAATGTCTTGTGTATACCTACTCCAAAAGTTTACTTTCTCCAAGTAACCTGCTCTAGTTTACTATACAAATACTAACAAGTATCATGTGTAGTGTCTTACAATAAGAAGACACGTTTATTTTGTGGTTAATAATCATTGTTTAGGAAGTGTCCACCTCAATAGATAAGATATGATAATCCTTTATATTCCTACAATGGTGAAGATTGCCATATTTTTTGCTCTAACCCTGGGTTACAGTTGAGAAAGTAATTTGATTTGAGAGAAGTCCAGCTCAAGACAAAAAAAGTATAAAAGTATCTGACCAACAAAATACAGTATTAAATGCAAAAGTGTGATATTTTTAAACATTACGCAGTGTGCATTACTGGTACTGCAAAAGCATGGTGCCCGCCCCCCCCCCCCCCCCCC
Source organism: Platichthys flesus (assembly GCF_949316205.1). Lineage (NCBI taxonomy): Eukaryota > Metazoa > Chordata > Actinopteri > Pleuronectiformes > Pleuronectidae > Platichthys > Platichthys flesus. Next base: position 5,990,009 of record NC_084948.1, on the reverse strand, counting down.
CCCCCCCCCCCCCAGGATAAATCACAGTAAAAGAGTTGAACATATTTGACTTAATTTGTCATTTCTCATCCATCTTATTCAGGTGATCTTCAGTAGTCATGGCCCGTACCAAGCAGACCGCCCGTAAGTCCACTGGAGGCAAAGCCCCACGTAAGCAGCTGGCCACAAAGGCTGCTCGTAAGAGCGCCCCCTCCACTGGTGGTGTGAAGAAGCCCCATCGTTACAGGTGAGACAAGAAAAGACAGCTCCCAGGCCAGATGGAAACCCTGAACTACGAGTTGCAATACAATAAAATACATTCTACGACCAGGTTCTGCCTCACATATCCTCCTATATAATTTTTTATATGCATTGTGAAGGCCCGGTACTGTGGCTCTGCGTGAGATCCGTCGTTATCAGAAATCCACTGAGCTGCTGATCCGCAAGCTGCCCTTCCAGCGCCTGGTGAGAGAAATCGCTCAGGACTTCAAGACTGATCTGCGTTTCCAAAGTGCAGCCATCGGAGCTCTGCAGGTCAGTATTATAATTAAAATCAAATGTAGGACAATTAAATTGTACATATGCATAAATTATATTTTGAAGGCAACATTACTTTAATTTCTTTAAGGAGGATGGGAGCAAAGTCTTTACTTAAGTAGAAGTAAAAAATATTCTGTATGTAAAATATCTCAAACTACAAAGTTTTGCATTTCTTGAATCACTGTCTACTTGCAAAACATGTGTTGTGTCTATCTGACAAGGTCTACTGAAGACTTAACTCCAGATGAAGTGTGTTCCTAAAATTTTTAGATGCACGTACACTGATCTCAGAGCAATGAAAGAGGTAGAGAGAAACACCAGTTTGTATTAATAAATGGGCAGATTTGGCTACATACTGATTTAGTAGAAATAAAGCCAACTGAATGTTGACCAATTCCCAGAGCTCTTTATAAAGCTGACTGGCCATTAACACTACAACAATAAACCTGCCGCACTGTTTTTACCAACCCATGGGTCTCTGTACTGGTCCTCCCTGTACACCTGAAATGTTGTGGCCAGTGACAGGTACACTTGCATATTGAAAGCAAAACCTCTGATCTAAACAGTGAGTGTTAATCTATAGCCTTTTATGTGAAGCATTTACTTCACAATAAGTTAAAGCACAACATTTTAGTCTTGTCTGTTGCCCCTTTAGGGTACTAAAGAGCTATGTGCAATAATTCCATGTGTTACCTGAACTGTGCTGACTGCTGCTTGTTTCCTGTCTCTTCCTCTATAGGAGGCCAGTGAGGCCTACCTGGTGGGTCTGTTTGAGGACACCAACCTGTGCGCCATCCACGCCAAGCGTGTCACCATCATGCCCAAAGACATCCAGCTGGCACGTCGTATCCGTGGAGAACGTGCTTAAACGCAGCTTCTCTTTGTCTTTAATCTTTTCACCTTCTCCTGTCCTTCCTTCACCCCCCTGTTCCTCCACCCCTCACCTGACCTCGCCCCCTCTCTCCCTGTGTTAGTAGTGTGTAGAGGAAAACTGATTATATTATGGATAAATAAAGTGTATAGTCGTGTTTTTCTTAGTGCTCTCGGCAGCAGACTTCTAGGGTACTGTCTTTTTGTGCATGTACCAACTCTTTGGTGATGAGGTCTCCTCAAGCACACGTCTCCTTGTTTGCATTGTTTCTAATCTGACTGTTGGGTGAAGGTTGATTTGAGGAAAAGAATGAGGTAGAGAAAGATAGACTAGAACATTGCAAACAGGGACAGACAGGAGAAGTGGAGCGGTATTGTCTGCTGGGGGACTCTGGTCTCTTTTCCGCAGCAGGGTGCTAGAAGAACTTACCTGGTCCTCTTCTCCTGCCTCCCATCCTCTGCCAGCCTCCACATGTAGAAATAAAAGTGTCTGTCTCTGCTCATGAAGGCAGAGGATGGACTTTCTGTCTCTGCATGTGTCCATGAGTGCCAGCTTTGATCACCACAGCAAATTGTATACAATCCATAAAATCCATTGATTTATGATTACCATATTAATCACTGCTGTCATTTGTCATGTGATGTCTTTTTTTTCTTCCAAATAAGTTTCATGCACAGGATTTTTTTTCTTTAATACTGTGGATGACATGGAGATGGGGGGATGAATCAGACATTTATAGAAATATTTTTTTCTACTGAAATGTGATGCTACTGACTCGTTTTGGCACCAAACTTTGATCCTATGTAGATGCTCTTTTCCTAACTGACAAGCGTTATTCTCACCTGTTTTTGTGGTGTTCAAATTGGTTTAATCTAATTATTTAAAGCCAAAGCTTTAGAGCTCAATGATGGTGTCAGAAACATTTTTAGTAGTGGCTCATTTTTTAACATAGGACCTTTTTATGGTAAAGGTTCATCAAGGTTTGTAATGGTCTCTAAAACCAAAAGTTCTCAAAGTGAAAATTATTTTTTAAAAGGACAAAATAACTGATTCAAATGTATTGTAAATCAGTGTTACATGAAAACTAATAATTGTCTGTACAAGTCCCCCCTGTGCTTCAGTTTCTTTCCTCCGGATCATTTGATCATCTGTATACCGTTTCTCAGGTTGACTGGTCACCCTTTTAACTTAATTTTTAGTTTTTGCTCAATTTGATTTTCTTCTTTTTTTTGAAACGTTGAGGATAATGTTTCAATTAAACAATGTTTGTAATTTCCAGATTTGTCATATAAGGTGGTAATAAATGGATGTTACACACACGCTCCCCTTTTTTAGTGTTGTTTGAGGAACATGACAAAGTTCTAGGATGTGCTGTAAATCAAGTCTTATCCATGGATTCATCACGTCACAACTTTACATAGCTGTACACATGTTACCACAGGACGCCCTCAGAAGCCTAGTGGAGTCCATATGTCTGCAGGTCAGAGCTGTTCTGGTGGCACAGGAACAGGTTTAATATGAGTTAGTAGTGTATCGTACAGCAAATGAACACAGGACAAATTAAACAAACAAAGCACAGACATCCCATTATTCAACTGGATTTCATTGCAGAGGCAACAAGAACAGTAAAACTAACATTTGCTCTGTTATGTCTCCTCTTTGTTGATACAACAGCTCAAGCACATTTTTATATTCTCTTTGAACCACTGTGCCAGAATAGTTTGCAAGTCTGTACATGTTCCCACTGAACGAGGAGTAACCCATCCAAGATCAACAAACAATGTATGAGTCTCAAACTTAACTTTACTACAAAAGAACACCATCCATACTTGCAGCTCCATAAATACATCTATGTAGGATTTCACATGAGGCTTTGAAACCTTCAGTGTATAGAGACTACTGACACCTCTTACACCACATGATGGCAGCAAAACACTGTACACACTCTCAAATCTCCCACAGATGTGATGTGCTTCAATCCTGAGTAATGCAGTATATATGGAGAGAGAGATAGATATGGATATAGATATAGATGTATTTACCCTCATATAAAATACATTAGAATTTGAATTTTAAATTGTATTTGAACAGTGACTACTGAGAAATACTTTACAGAAGCCTCTTTAGCCATTGTCCTATTCTTGTTGTAAAATGTTTGTGATGTACTTCTACTTCTCTCTCTCTCACACAGAAACAAAAACACACACACACTCTGAAATACAATTAATATCCCTTTCTAGCCTGACATCATTCCCCTCATCAGTGTTTAATTTCATCCTTCTACTTCCTTGATTAAAAGGGATCAAGCCATGCCCTCAGCCATATTCATTACATTGAAATACACACACACACACACACACACACACACACACACACGAACACACACACACACACTTATTTTACCCATGTCACTGAGGCCTCAGCTATACTCATTACAATGAAACACACATAGACAAACAAATCTAATCAAACAACAGCCTTTAATCCTGTTGTTTTGAATGGGCACCACAGCTTCAATGGTATGGACACACACACACACACGCGCACACACAAACTGATTGTCGTCAAGTCACTTTAGGTTGATGGCCAACTCTGTCTTCATCCCGTCAAGAGTTTTGTAAATTGTTTTTAATCAGCCACATTTTTCAAATCAATAGAGTCAGCATGGTGAAGGACGGGTCCACACTGAGTCAACACCCATCAACAACCACGTCAGACACTTGCTGCCAACACTTCCTGTTTGGCAAAACCAGGACAAGTACCAGTTCCCCTTCATCAACACCCTCCGTTCATCAACATCCTCCGTCTCCCCCTCTGTTCATTTGAATCAGTTTTACTCTTGGTGTCATTCACCACTGTTGATAAAAAGCAAATATTAGATTCATGACGTTTATTTGTTTTTGGTTTAAATTCATATGGCTCCCAAAAAACAAAATTAATGGATCTGTTTTGAGATTGTTTATATAAAGTTTGTGTTTATGTGCTTACATATTACTGCTGATGTATTCAATAAATTGTTATTGAATAATTTAAACTAAGTCTATATTAAGTACCGACCTTAAAATTCCATTGTTGGCCATGCTGTACTTCAGTCAGTCCCAAAACGCTGCACATTTCCCAGATTATTGTGAAAAGTGGGCTCACACAATTAACCAGATAATTATACATGAAATAATTTCATTCTTTGGATTAAAAGCTAATCTAACTGCAGGATTACATAGCAGCATATCAAAAGAACTGTTTCTTTCCCAGGGATTTGGACCTGTATATTGACGTGTGGGACTAGAAGAACCAGGCCTTTATTGTTCTGAATGAGCTTTAACAACAATGAATTGTGATCAGTGGATTATCTTGTGTAAACTGAATGCATTTCTCACCAGGTCTTTGTTTTTTACAATCTACACGTGTGTTCACCTCAAAATGAGTCAAATAGGTCAAAACAGGCCTGTGATTCCTCTCTGTTGTAAATTATGACTCATTATCTAATCAATATTCATTTTTTTTATTTGCAAATACACCATGGAGCGCAAAACAAGCCTCATTGTGTGGGTTGTATTGTTGATCATCAGAAACATGGAGTCTTAAAGTGAAGCAGCATCATGTGAGACTGAGTTGATGTGACCCCTCATAAAAAGTACTCTGGCCTAAATGCTGAGAATATAATGTGTATAGGTATTTTCTTTCTGATTGTATGTCTTTGTGCATGTGTGTGTATACTTGTGTGTGTGTGTATGTGTGTGTGTACACAACTGTGCGTTCACCTTCCCCAAGGTCTGTGTATAGTGGTGCTCCATCTGTGGCACTCAGGGGATTACAGCCAATCTGTCTGTCTGCCGCTCAAAGTGCTGACCGTCAGACCAGCACCAGATTAACACAGTGCTGGGATTGGGAGGAGGGGGTGGTGGTGGGAGGGTGCAGCGACGGGTGGAGCATGGGTGAGGAGTGATGGGGGGATGGGTGGAAGAGAGAGAGAGAGAGAGATGTGTGTGTGTGTGTGTGTGTGTGTGTGTGTGTTTATGTGTGTGTGGGGCAGGTGGGGGGTGCAGGCTGGGGGCAGGTTGAAAGGTCGACCCCAGATTAGTACACAACTGGTACAGTGTGTGTGTGTGTGTGTTTGGGACAGAAGGGGACACAGAGTGGAGAGGGACAGAATGGGGATAAGGAAGAGGAACAGATGTATGTTGTGGGTTGGTGGACGGGGTCACATTTAACACAAAACTCCAGTCGAATGAGAAACAGTGATAGGTAGAGACCCGCGACTGTTTATGGGTAGAGACACAAGCGTCATATCAGCCTAAAGCTCCAAACTGTTCCAGCAGTTTTAGTGTGAGCTGCATCATAAAGGCTGCAATGTGGGATGATGTGTAAAAGGAAAAGTATTATGTCTCTACCAAATGGTGACAATCAAGGAATATGTGCGCAGAGATGAGACTAGTGGAAGAATCACAAATAGCTTCAGATAGCTAGCTGTTGCACTTAGTTATACTTTCAACTTTTATTTATTTAAAAAGGGACAGTGTGGATTAATTGATATAGAGTACAATGGTTCATATAAATGTACCAGAGTAAGTCTCTTAGACACATTTTCATCTGCAGTCCCAGGCAGGTTGATGTTAAAAAGAGAACAGACAAACAAAGAAACAGAGAATTGTTTATTCTGTTTCTTTGGACAAATAAATTGACAACAAACATATATATATATATATTATTTTATTCTATTGTTAAAATATACACACTGCGGCAACCCACATAATAAAAATTAGACAATTAAAAGGATACATGCTGAGGCAAACAAGTAAGTGGTAGAAGTAGTTATGTGAATAATGGACTGAGGTTGGAACCCTTAATTGTTTTCTTAAAGTGATACAGTTTGTCAGACTGAAGGATCGGGTTTGTGTGAAATGTAAAAGTTTGCCCAGATGGAAACGCAGCACTTACTTACAGCAAAAAGTCTGTTATAATAGCGAGGTGCAAGATTGGTTTGAATAAAGAACTTCCAACCACATACTGTATATAAAGAAAAGACAACATGACTGCTTCCCAATTGTTATTTGACGCTATAAAAACAAGGGGAAATGTCATGATTGACAACTGAGACTGGCTCACAAGTGCATGGGGAAATGAGGAAAAATACATGTAACATACAGACAGAATGGTCGGTCAGGGAGGGTATTCATCCTATAGCAACATAATGAGAACAAAAGAAGAAGTCAGTCGATGACGAGGACAGTCTGAAACTTCATGGTTTTGGATCAACTGGGAGAAGGTGAAAAAACTACGAGCGCAACAGTTTTGAAACAAACTTTCTGAATATTATTTGATTTCCACTGTAGAAAGAAGAATCAATTGAATGAGTCAAAGCATTTAGTTTATATATACAGTTCAACAAAAATATTCAATGATTCATTGTTTATTTGCTCTGGTATTTAATGTCAGAAGCACTGTGAGTATTGAGTTGTGTAACAGCTGGAAACATGGACGTATTCGAAAACTTTTGACAGGAATGTACATGGTGTGTTGTCTGACAACAAATAAAACGCAAAAACATTGGGTAGTTAACATCGGCACTGAGATCAGGATGTGTTAACACTCACCTGAGCCTATAGTGGGGAGACAAAGCGTGTATGTATGTGTGAGTTTCTGTGTGTGTGTGTGTGTGTAGTAAGGACACGGACATGGGTGGTGAGTGGGTTCAGACTAGATGAGTGCACCACTGAGATTATTTCCTTGCACTAGTGCACAAAGAGACATGGTGAGTGGGGGGGGGGGGGGGGGGTGCTCGGGAACCTGAGGGTGGGGGTGTGCAGAGAATTGCTCCCAGGGATTAACCATGTTCAGCCATTAGCACAACCTGGCAGTCAACTAGTCACACAGCAGGGTTCCGTGCCGCCACACACACACTTCCTCAGAGAGGAAACACTGGTGTTGTGTTGTTTATGGTAGCTTTGTCTATTCAGTGTTTTTACAGTATGTGTCACTGATTAGACAAGTGAGCCCATGTGAGCCTTTTATATTATGCAGTTGATTCAGTGTTAATTTCTAACAATTTATTGTTTTAATAGTGTTTATTTCAAACTGTACATAAGAGTTTGATAAGTGTGCCATTGAACTGATCCTAAAACCAGTGGGAGATTCTCGTTCGCAGAAAAATGACAGGTGTGTTCGAAGTAGGCTGTCAAGGCTCATTTGTTCTCAACGTGAGTTACATATGGAAACAGTTGGAGTGACTTCTGTGCGTAATTTCGTATGTATCGACTGAAAGCTTAACAAGACACGAGGAGCGGAAAATTTACAAACAAGGAGTATATTTCGATGAAGTTGGTGAGAAACGTTCAATTAATCCAATTGTATTTATGCAGGCACCAAATCACAGCTTACATTGTCTTTACACATAGGCACTTTACATATTTAAGTACTGCGACTAATTCCTTTCCCTCCAAAACACGGAGCGCAGTTCCAAGGACAGCCTTTGTACAAGAAGGGGAACAGGAGAGGGCCACAGAGTAGGAGGAGCAAGCCTGTTACTGGGAAAGGCTATTTGATGTAGGTCAGTCCCATCACATATTGTCACTACCACCCAAAGACCAGACCTGGTGCTCTGTGTGTTGTCTACTTTGCAGAATTGTCAGTACCCTGGGTCGAGGCTGTTGATGACGCAAATGAGAGGAAGAGGCTGTGGTGTGCAGACATGGCATTGGGCCTCAAGATGCTATAGCGACACACTCCCAGGTCTGATCAACCTGAGTTGAACCTGCCTTCTGGTTAAAAATACAATAACCTGTTGATGCTGTTAGTACAACTGAAGATATGTCCCTAACATCCACTGGTGGTCACTAGCATCTGATGATATCCATTAGTGTTGAATGTGGTGTGAGTGTACAGGGCAAATACACTTGCTAAATAATTCCCCTCCATTCAACCTCCCCACGTATTTGCATGTGGAATAACCCAATGGTAAAAAAATAAAGGCCCCCTCCAGAGCTAGTGATTGGTTTGTCCGTTCTAGGCTTCTGTAGAAATATGAAGGTGCAACACAGCGTTCTCTGTTGAACAGGACCAAACTACACAGAGCTCATTTTAAGGTAATGAAATCCCAACAATTCCTAGTTTCAGGTAATTAAAGACAAGTTTGATTCATACATTAAACACAGTTTCTGTGATAGATCCATTAATCTCACTCCGTGGACCTTTTAACTGAGATTTAAGCGAAGCACAGATAAACTTCACCCCTCAGCTGATGAATGTGAGAGCAACCATCATTCTGCACCGTGAAGCTCAAACATCCATCTGAAGCCCCAAGAAAAACATGTCTTCTAAATAAGAGGAACTCGTGACTGTAAATGCATCATTGAACCTATTTAAGGTTCAAATAAATAGGTTCAATGTAGTCTCATCTCACTACAATCCCAGTCTATTATACTGCTCTAGACTGTGAGACATACCACATTGTGTTTGTGTGTGTCTGTCTGTGTGTCTGTCTTCAGCCATGTGCTCCTTTAGTCACAGAGCTACCAGAAACAAGAAGGGAGGGATAGAACAAGAAGCCTCTGCGGACACACACACACACACGCACACACACACAGACACACACACACATACACACAAGCACAAACACACACACACACACACACACACACACACAAAATACTCTTTTGTCTCTCTACAGCGCCTCCTAATGACACAATAACATGTGGACTATTATAAAATATTAGTCCTAAAATATTATTACCATTTTTGCCAAAATATTGATTTAGTCTTTAACTTTATTATCAGTATGTAATGAAAGACGAATTACTGCTTTATGAACAAAAGCAAAAGCGTGTATTTTTCTTATGTGCAGTACTATACTTATGATATGTGATGTAAATGTGATGTAATGATATGAAACACTTGGATAGTGGATTTGTGTTAAACATTGTAGAAACAGGCGTCCAAACATTTAAAAGAATATACAATTTTTTGTGCAGGTCAATTTCAAACCTGCGATATTTAGACAACCAGCCTTATTGACACTATGTTCATATAACAGTGAGATTAGATAGATCATATATATATATATACAGTATATATATATGTGTTTATATATTCACACTCAGTAAATATTTGTATTAGTGTAACAAACACACCAACAGTCACAAACAGACTGGTTGGTGTGTTTGTTGTAAGCAGCATGAGTCACAAAGATGAAACAAACATGTTGACTTGTTGTTTCGAGAAGGGTGTATGTGTGTGTGTGTGTGTGTGTGTGTGTGTGTGTGTGTGTGTGTGTGTGTGTGTGACTAATATTTTGTAACTTTGTGGAGGCACCCCCTGACCCAACTCAGCTTGTGATTGGTCTTCGGCTCCACCATCAGGGATTAGACCATGTTTCCCCACTTTACGTCCCTTGTTCCTTCTCTCTCTCTCTCGCTCTCTCTCTCTCTCTCTCTCTCTCTCTCTCTCCTCTCTCTCTCTCTCTCTCGCTCTCTCTCTCTCTCTCTCTCTCTCTCTCTCTCTCTCTCTCTCTCTCTCTCCTCTCTTTTCTATTTCTCTTTCTCCCAACATCACATGATCCGTTACATCACAGGATTGAGGTCAGAGCTGGATTAGGGCGAGCGAGAGAGAGAGGCAACGCCGGAATTACTGAAAGTGAGGGAGGAGGAGTGTGTGTGTTTGTGTGCGTGTGTGTGTGTGTGCGCGTGTGTTCAGATGAAGAGAGGAAGAGGAAGAGAGAGAAGAAAAGAGATGGGCGATAGTGAGAGATTGAGACAGAAAGATGAGGAAGGTAGACAGAGACAGGGATGAAGATATTCAGGCTTTAAGCAGAGCAGGATTGAACAATGCACATGTCCCAGTGTCATGTCTGAGTTTCTAAATGCATCTCCAAAGTGAAGCTCTTAAAGAATGAAAAACTATAATATGTCCTCACTAAATGGTGAGTCAGATTAAAACAAAGCTGAGTAATCCTCATTCTAAGTGTGTCCCCATGCACTTTTCTCTTTTGTTTCTTTGTGTAGTGTGTTTGTGAAAACTGCTTATTTGATATTTATTCACCCAATTTACTCAATGTTATTATTACCAGCACATACTGTTCCCTATAATCTGTGCTATTGCATGAAGTAGAGTCTTTATGCAGTAAACTAACAACAGTGAAGTTTGAGTGTTTTAAAGTTTGCTGATTCACTTCATAGCTCATAGCTCCTATGTTGGATACATGGTACCGTAAGTATAGCAGACAGGAAATCAGCTTTCACATTTGGAACACATATCTTTGATAAATTATTGTAGAGGTTCATCTTCTACCTTTTTTTCAGAGCTTTTGATCAAATCATGGGGCCATGTGTTTGACCTGGAGTTTACAGTAGGCCGATTTAACTTGGAGATCCATGATGAGCTTCTGGTTAGAGGAGGACCCACTCTCCCAAAGCCACAGCTTCCCCACATCTGTAAAGAGAATGACACCAACTAATCAATTCATCTAACAACACAAACTGTAATTAAAAACTAAATGTAATTGATATAATGTAATCTTAATGGTTCCACTCAGAGAAACTTTATTCTTCTACTCTCTAATTGATTTCATGTTAAGTGGCAAGTTGGCAAGTAAAACAACGCCATCATCACAACCATCTTAATCAATTATTGTTTACACCTTTTGTTTGAGCAGTGATGATCTAAATCTGTGGTTCCCAACATCTCTCTTTTCTTGTGGTTGCCAACATGACCAACCAAAGCTTCAAGAGATGTGTGATACAGTAATTCAGCAGAAATAGAAAAGATTAGAGTAAAATCGAATCCAATAAACAGCATGTGCAAAGTGGAAATATGATGTATTTCTGTCCTGTTCATCACGACATGGCCCCTCTAATTGATCTGGCAGCTTCCTGTGGGGGTCCTGGTCCCCAGGTTGGGAACCGAGTGTTCACTGTAAATAGACAGAGGAATGATCAGGGAACATTTATTTTCCTACAGACCCCTCATCGCACTGTGTTTTCACCAACCCTTTCATTTCATTCCTCTCAAATCTCATTTCAGGGTTACTTTGGTTTGGCAATGCAACAACGTAACATCATGGATAGTAATATGTATTTCAAAACACATCAAAACAGAATGAAAGAAAAGAGGTGAGCAATATGTTGTTGTCCTGGGAACACTTGGGATCCTAAAGTGACCCGTGCTTGCACTGGATCAGGGTGAACCTGTGACTACAGATTAAACTACATCACACTGGCATGAAACTGGAACTGGACAGCATGCCGGTTCAGGGCTTCCTCCGGCCTGCTCTCCTATTAACTCCGGCCTGCTCTCCTATTAACGTAAAGATGATCCCACATGTAAGAAAATTTACTGGATATAAATCTATTTATTTTGAACGTATTAAGTGAAAAAAAACAAACAGAGCAGTTAAACAAATGAAACATTCACTTTTTCATTTGAAAACTCTCAGTTTCATCTCTCTGTGCAATGCTGATGTTTAGTGGACTTCATCTGTGGTGTCTTTATTTTCTATTTTTATTCTCAAGAGGTCAAAGTTTATTTAACGATGCTCGATGTCCCATGATGCACCAGGCCTGCGAGAGCATCTGTCACAAAGGGAACATTGGAACCAATTTGTCATCTGGAGAGGGGGCAAGGTTTTAATCCTGCTGATGAAAATAGAAATGTCCAGAGGAAGATGGGCATGCAAGTGGAGAGATGATGAGCAGAGAGTGACGGTATGGAGGAGAAGGAGAAGAGGAAGAAGAGGAGGAAGTGAAGGAGGAGGAAGAGGGAGACAGTAATCCTGTCTAATTCACTTAGAGTTGCGCTGAGGGAGCAGGACACTAAGAGGATTTGGGACATTCTCTAAATTAGATCAGCAAGAATAACAAACTGCAGGGAGAAGTGGAGGGGACAGAACGAGGGGGCACAGAGGAAGAGGTGGCACAGAGAGAAGGGGCAGAGGAGGTAGGTTGGCCGGAAAGAAGGGAAGACAGGAGCAAATTAATGGAAGAGGTAAATAACTGAAGAGATGGCCAGAACCCTCAAGAGACAATTTAATAATTGGAGGTTAAAGGATGATTTAGATTGGTTGCCAGTTTGAATCATTTCCACTTCCACTACTTTGAAATATTTAGGGTAGCTGTCACTGAGCAAGCAATCAACCTCTGACATGGAGGAAAATGGTAAAATGATCAGAGATTCACACATGACAGAAGTACCCCCTCTGGCCAATGGTACCAAAAAAAAAGGCTCCCATCACATTTGTGTTTGATGCTCAAAACACATCAAAAGCCAAGCACTGCCATAATCCAGACAACAGTTTTAGTCCAACATATCATTAATCTGTGGCTCTAAACTCTGACTTTTACTATTAGTGATATTAACTAGGTGTTAAGTTGTAATCTGCAGTAAAGCCCTTAGCAGAAGTGTATGCTGAGGTTGACAGTGGCTGGTTGATCCATTCATACTGTAATACTGATCCTGTTACCAGCACTAGCTGCAGATCACTCCTACTTACACTGTGCTGCAGGGTGATTTAGCTGCTTTATAGCAAAGCTACAAATCTTATTTAATGATTGACATTGTTTAACTGATCAATATGCTGATTATTCGCAGTGTTGCTGAGTCAGACTTGGAGCAGTTTGGATGAGGTAGTTGTTTGTGCAGTGCTGCAAAACTTCTGGTCTTCTAGTTGTCTACTAGCAATTTAGGAAATGTCCCAAAAACCGATGTGGGCAAAAATGTGGTGCTCTCTGCAATGGGTAATCTGAATGTGAACCTAAAGTGGGTTTCATGAAGCATTAAACAGTTGAAACTAGAATAACAGTTAGTACAGTGTAAACCTCTGTCAAGGCCCAAACCTTACAATGAGTCAAGCTGCACCAAACATTACACACAGAGATCAGTTCCCTTAATATACATGATTTTTTTTAAATCAATTCATTATTCAGTGTTAAAGACAGTGATCAAAACATTCCTGAATCCACCTACTGATACAGATCTGCACCAAAATTAAATGGATTCTACCCTGACCCATACCACATCCTTTCACCTAGTTTCATGGAAATCCATTTAGTTGTTTTGTGTAATCGTGCTTACAAACAAATACACAAACAGACATGGGTGACACCTTGACCTCTTTGGTATTACAGTTTTTTTCGATTGCTTAAGCACGATTTTCAAAACAGGGCCCGGTGTTTCGAACACTACACACAATCAGCACAAACACACACCCAATCAGCAGAGCAGCTCAGATCCTTTGCAAAATGAAACACTCTTGTAAAAACTATACACTAATTTAGCAAAACCTGTTTTAGCCAGTTACACACTGCTGTTGCTAACCTAAAACACTTTTAGCAATTCCAGTTCCCAGTGATTAGAGTACTGTAAGTGAAGTGCACAGAGATAGTGCAAATATACAATAAATTCACCAAACACTACACAAGTCCAATACTGCAGTCCCATGAAAATATAATTTATTTCTCTCCATATCCCCAAATCTGTCAACATGTCAACATGGAGAATCACAACACAACATGTCACAGTTTTCATGCTACTACAGGAGTGTGCATAACACTGTAATGTCAGCAAATATTAGACAAGCAGAACATTCTGTATCAAGTACAGGTTTCAATGAGGGGTACCTGAGTCTTGGGCCGGAAATCATTAACCCTCCACCGCCATGCCGAGAAAAACTCTTTGATTGGGTTTAGAGACGGAGAGTGTGGTGGAAGGTATGGTAATGTAAACTGTGGATGGTGTAGAAACCAGTTCTGAACCAGAAAAGAGCGGTGGAATGACACATTGCCCCAGATGACAATGTATTGCATCTGGTGCATGTGGTTTACTGCTGTGACGATGTTGTGCAATCGGTCCAAACATTTGAGAAAGTGATGTGTGTTGTAAGGGCCCAAATCGGCATGATGGAGGAGGACCCCATTCTGTGTAGTGGCAGCGCAAAGGGTGACGTTGCCCCACGTTGCCCTGGGACATTGATTATAGCCCCGTGGCCAATGACATTTCTGCCTCTCCTTTTTGCTTCTGTCAAGTTGAACCCTGCCTCATCTATGTATGAATTCATGCAGGATTTCCTCAACCATCTGTAAAAATCTCAGAAATACAGTGAAATACAATATTGTGTAGTTCAGCATAGGTCTGCAATACAGTACATTTACATTATGAAAGTTATGTGTCCAGTATGCAACATCACACACAACATCATTACTAATGCCACAGCCGCAGCCTTCTCCTCCTCAGTGGATTCCCCCTCTCACCCTCACTCTTCTTCTATTTTGAGCCAAAGCTCCATTTTGGAAAACAGGTGAACTCACCTGATTCATTTATATAGCGCTTAAACCTGGGTGGTGTGTCTAAAATTAAGCAATCATGTGTTTGTGCACCTGATGGCTGTGTTTAACCAATTGGCTCATAGGGGGGTCATTTGACAGGCAGTGCTTAGGAATTGAAAGGAAGTGACATCATGATATCCTTCTGTGTCTAAAGTATACAAGTGTGTTTAGGGGTTTGCAGATCACTGTGTGTATTGTTTTGCAAAAAGTGTGAAGCTGACATTGTGCTTATAGTGGTGCAGACCTGGGCCCATGTTCCGCTCTTTGAGGGTAAGGTTGGATAATTGTGTAAAACTTTTGTATTTAGTGTTTATGCAATCGAAAAAAACTGTAGGTTTAACATAAGAGCTGTATCAAGATTTTTGTGCCATTTAACATATGGGGGGGGGTCACTGAATGTCGTCTGAGACAAAACTGCATGAGTTAGATTTGATCAAGCAACTGTTGTAATGAATCTTGTTTTATTATTATTATCATTATTTATTTATTTTCACTTCCGTGAGTCATACTTAACGAAACCTAAACATGAGTTGTGTTTTCATTCACGTATTAACCCAGTCTGAGTACAGACTGTTCACTTAGTGATCCTGCTTCATCTCTATGAATCTCTGTTTCATCATGGATTTGATTTTCATTTCATTTTCAACCCAAACAGAGTCTAAGTAAAATAGTTGTGTGTCTGTTGGTGTGCATGTGTGTGTCTTATGTCTTGTGTCTAGAAATTACTTACTGTTCGCATTATTTATGCATGTGTGTGTGTGACTCGTGCATTTCTAATTATATGCTTGATAATTGCTTTTTGCATGTGTATGTGTGTGTGTGTGTGTGTGTGTGTGTGTGTGTGTGTGTGTGTGTATGTGAGTGTGTATGTGTGTGTTTGGGCGTGTGTTTGGGCGTGTGCTTGGCGCGTGTATGCTTGGCGGAGTTGGGATTAGGAATCGATTAAGATGAAATTGGACTGCAGGGAGTGGGGGGGATGGAGGGAGGAAGAAGGGAGGAAGGGATGAGGGGAGGGAGGGAGTCGGGCTGATGGGGAGGCCGTGCAGCCTCGGCAGCAGCAGCAGCCAGTGGCATGATTACACTGTGCGTCCCGAGCAGGCCGGCCACCAGCTTGTTTGCTGGGGATTAGAGAGGAAAGAAATGAATCATATTTTCTAAGTCCTGAGTGTATCTGAGCCTGTGTCTGTGCTTCACAGTCCATATGCTGCTGAGGGATTAAAGGAGCACGGCATGGGGTCTATCTATCTATCTATCTATCTATCTATCTATCTATCTATCTATCTATCTATCTATCTATCTATCTATCTATCTATCTATATATCTATCTATCTATCTATCTATCTATCTCTCTCTCCGTATATCTATCTCTCCGTATATCTATCTATCAATCTATCTATCCGTCCATCAGTCCAACCCTCCATCCCTCCTTATGCATGTATACATGTACAAGGTTTTGGACTGGCCCATGTTGTTGTGTGTCACGTGCTCTGTGTTCTCAATCTACATCACAGGACCTTTACAACCTGACAGTAAAAAAGCACAAACAACCACTAGAGTAATAATGTAAAGTGGTCAGTGCTGAACATCTGGTTGTTTAAATTGTGTAGCACTTAACAGTTTGCAATGTGAAAGATTGGACTTGCAAGATGTAAAGGTTGTTGACTCTCACTTCAAGTTGTGTTTAGGGTTTGATGAAACACAAGGGAAATTCACCTAAATGAGAACACACTCAGACCAGAAGAAAGAGAGGACCACACCACAACAGATGGATGACATTACATCATCCCATGGGCCAGAATTAATAATAACCACTCATTTGTCAGGTTTAGATTGATTTTGTTGCCTTGACTAATATTTAACAGTCAAGTGTATCAGTCAGGGTTTTTGCTTTTGTGACGTTGCTTCAATTGTCAGTAGTGTAACATTTATAGAAAATTAAAGTGTAATGCCTTTTATCACTATATATTTATATAATCTGAATATTTCCTGAGGTATTTCACATGGAAATGTGTGGTTTCGATTCAGGTTGAATCACTTTACATGTGCCTTCAATTTAAACCACATTCATCAGTTTGACTCAAAAGTTGGAGTTAGTTAAGAGCACTAACCAAGACAAAAACAATTTGAATACATTCTGATTAGTATGATTATGATTGTTATCATTATTATGACTATTTATTAACATTGTTATGATAATGATTATGATTATTGTTATTATTAGTAGTAGTAGTAGTAGTAACAGTAGAATTAGTAGTAACGGTAGTATTAGTAGTAATAGTAATAGTAATAGTAATATTAATATTAGTATTAGTATAAGTATTAGTATTAGTATTAGTATTAATATTAATTTTACAGTGGTGTATTGTTTTATATTGTGTCATAGTGACTAAAGTATTTCCACACACCACGGGCTAATAGCATGACTAAAACCTTTCATGGATGCACTTCTCTCAAACCCTGTGGAGCTGACCCTGCAACCTCTAGGCAGCAGGAACACACTGAAACGTTCAGCAATCCCAAAATAATCTGCCCATCACTCATACTTCAGTTCAGTCTGGTGGAGCGCTCGGACTCAGTATTATGGTTTGTTCTAATCTGTATTCTGTCCTCATGCCCTGCTCCCTCTCATCTTTCTGCCTTATACCCACTCAGCCTCTTGTATGGATTAGTGGAACGCTCCCAAAAACATATTCCCCATCTCCTCTCCTCTCATGTGGACATCAGACATTCAAAAAATGATCTGCTGCTGTGGTACTAAAATGGCAGAGATAGAGGAGGATAACACATGTTTGAGGTGAAGCTCACCCCTGATTCCACCTTTGCAGCCGATGTTCATTAATTAAATGATTCAATTTACAGAAGTCAGTGACCACAGAGATTTAATGAAGTTGTTTAATGTCTCAGAAACATCATAGCTATCTAGCATGGTAGTGGTGAGACTGGTCAAACACAGGAGACAAATGAAACATACAAAATAATTCATGTCAGAAAAATAAGCAGAGAAGATTATAGTCATGCAAAAGATAAAAGTACAGTTAATGATTAAGAAGCGAGAACAGCATTGTATCCTATTACTGCTACTTTTATTGGATAAACCCCTGAGTTTGAAAAAAAGAAAAACAACAGAAGAAGCTGAAACCAGAAAAATATCAAGAGAAAAAATAAAAAGTTGGCAGTTTTCTAGAAAGTAAGAAAGAGAGAATGTGTTGGTTGGAGCGCCTGTGTGACAACACGTTGCTGATTCCACACATGATTGCATTTTCAAGTTTTAATATTTACAAAATAACGACATAAAAAGAACATTATCAATGTCTGTGTCAGCTGAAGACATAATATTAATGATGATAGTAATAATACTGATAATAATGTCAACTTCAAAACAAATTACCACAATTTTTACTTGAACGAATTCACAATTTTTTTTAACATAATATTGTTTAAGTCTAATACAAAAAAAAACAGACAATACATCAAACACATAAAGTGGTACCCATCCCATCTTTACAGGTTAGAGTTGAGAGAGGCACCAAATTCTCTGTGCAAAGGGGGGGGGGGGGGGGGGCTGCATGGCGGCCCAGTCCCTTCCCTTTCTCTCATGCAGCCTTCTCTCCCATCAGACACCTCGCTCAAGCAGTTCACAAAAAGCAACAAAATAATAATATTTAATGATGATGAAGTCATCTGTAGATTCAAGAACTGCTTCAACAATCCTCTAACTTCATGGAAGGGGAAAGTACTCGGCTGCCAAGATCCACAATGTGACCATTGTTGCCCGAATTGTCTGGAAGTGATCCTATTAAACTATCAATGTACAAGCCATTCCTGTTAATGATTACAACCATGCTCAAAGGCAACAGGTTAGTACTGCAGTCACAGCGGTGACAACTCTACCCCCTCTGCTCGTATCACACACAGGCTGCAGAGGGTCAGTATCATACAAGGCTACTGGGAATCATCAGCATCCGTCTGCTATACACTTGGATTATTGAATTGGGGGCCACCCTGTGACGACACCTCTGTCAAATGTCTGCAGGGTCAGTTGAGTAGTTTGGCTCAAAGCTCTTTGAGTCAGCTCGGTGATGAGAAGCAGCTTCATCAAAGAAATACATCACTGGACGTCTACGAGACAAAGTCTATAGGAGGAAGAAATAAACACAAGCTTGGGATCTCATCGGTGGAACGTGTCGATTAGAAGGTTGCCTAAATTGTGGGTCAGAAAATACATTAGCTCAGCTTCAAATTCATCACTGTCAATAATAGCAAATACAAAAAGTCTTTGATTTAAAGGATTCATTCTGCATGCTGCAGGCCTCCTTAGCTTTAGATGTTTCATTTGATTTGTCTTGTCATTGGTAAAAGTTATACTCAATTTAAGTTGCACAATTAAAGCTGAAGTTCTTTCTAGGTGATCTGATCTTGATATCTTTTCTTCTTTTACAGCCATTCTTTGATTTCGCGGTTGATTTTTACACGGTTGCACCTTAACACTCTTAATTCCACCCATGTTTTTTTGAAACAGCAGAACTGAAAATATATTTTGAGCTGATCAGTTCCTCAGCTGATATGATTAATAACTGATTTCTGTGTCCTAAGTTCTCCTCCTTCCCCAATACGACACCAAATGTTATCTTGGGTTCAATTTTTCTGTTTGCTTGTTCGTTTTTTTAATCCCCCTCCCCCACCTCCCACCTCCCCTGTCATTTACAAGACCTGGAACTTCCAGGAGTTCTGGTCCTTGTAGTCTAGACAGTCAGTGGCATTGAAGTTGAGCTTCCAGGCAGCTTGGTCCTTGTAGTCTAGACAGTCGACAGCTCCGAAACCCAAGGAGGCAGCAGTGTAGCCCTGTGAGGTGAGCGAGGCCGGCGACTGGCTGAGGGGCCCACCCATCGAGGAGCCCGTGATGGGGCTCAGGGCTCCTCCGCTGCCCGACAGCTGCGGGTGCATGGGGGACAGGTAGGAGCTACAGTCCAAGCCTGTGAAGTAGGAGGAGGTCCCCGCGTAGCTCTGGCTGTAAGCGGGTGCCTGGCTGTAGGTCATGGGGTAGGCGGTGGTGCGCTGCATGCAGGGGGTGTTGGAGGCAGACATGGGGTCTGGCAGCGGAGAGATGGAGGCCGGGCTCCAGATGGACACCGTGGCACTAGCCGAGCTCGAGCTGGGGGTGATGGCGGTGCCGGGAGGAGGGGGTTGGGGGCTGTAGGGTCCATTGCTGGGGTTGGCACTGGCCTCGGCGTTGGACTCACGGGCCGGGGACGCCTTCTTCTTAGGGGGCCGTGGCTTGGACTGGCCCGTGCTCTGCTGCTGCTGCTGGCGGCACTTGGCACGGCGGTTCTTGAACCAGACCTGGAGGAGGATAAAGAATTAGTACTTTATCATTAGCTATTTCTCTCTCTCACACACATATGCGGATGAGTTTATATTGAGTGTGCTCTGATGGGTGCTGTGTGTTACCTGCACTCTGGACTCGGGTAGGTTGATCTTCAGGGCCACCTCCTCCCTCATGAAGATGTCTGGGTACCGGGTTTTGGAAAACAGAGCCTCCAAGATATCCAGCTGAGCGCGTGTGAAGGTGGTGCGCTCTCGACGCTGTTTACGCGGGGTGTCTAGAAGAAGAAAAAAAAAATATTATTATTATTTGCATTCATTATTATTATTATTATTTAGAAGAAGAAGAAGAAGATTCTAAAAGGACAATTGCTTTTCCAAAATCCAATGAATCTATAATAGAAAACACGATTATTCCAATCAGTATTAACTTTTTTAGTTCCCAATTTAGTACTTTATTTTAATATTCATCTAGTTGTATTAATAAAATAATGAAATGGCAATTCCTTGTGAATTCAGAAAATACATTTACATAAATAATAAACCTCAAGCTTATTGTTTCTAGGATGCGTATTTTAAGAATCAACCGATTATGTTGATTATTATAATTTATTCTAACGAATATAAGTTTGAAAAATACCAGATAAATCATGTTTGATTAGTTGAAGCTAGAGAAAGTGTCTGCGATTTACACATCTTATTGGATCGAATAAAATTATTTAACGCTTCTTCTTGTGTTGTAATTGTCATAGATGAGTCCGTCAGAATCGAAATATACAGTGAGAGCAAACGAAAGTGGCTCCACATCAAACATTCACGCAGTTTTTTGTGGAGAAAAATCGACTCCATCTATTCAACAAGAGGGCCCAGCTTTGTAACACACGCCTGCTGTCACCGAGGCCAAACCCCGGCATCATCCACTGCCTCATCTCAAGGACGACAGATGCTGAGCAGGTCATGCATCCGCACCGAACAATATAAGTTAAGTATTCACGCAGTCATGACAAAAAAAAACACATTGTGGCACAAAGTACAACACAATGCGCCTGCTACTGTAAATAGGTTACACGATAAGAGCAACAGATTGGAGTCTGCGGTGATGTTAAGTCGGTGTGAGAACGAGCTGCGTCTCCATTCACACACGTATTTTATTGTTTTTTGACTCTGTAATCCGCTGAATTTATAGGTCAAGTGAACACATGTTCGGATGCCTGAAGAATCATCTCAATTCCTTTTTTCACTGATATTTTACGCATAAAGATTAACGACCTTTTCTATAAATTCCTTCGGTTTTAGCATTTCAAAATATCAAACTTCACGTTTCCACTTCAAATATTAATGCAAAAGACATATAAAATTGATTTAAATGAAAGATAGAAAAACACAGTTAAAGGCCACAGGCTTTTACTTACTGGGATATCCAACGGCAGCGGAGTGGAGCAGATCCATGCCCGGGCCGGACAGCGTTAACCCGTTCACGGAGTAATGGGGTTGCTTAATGTAGGACATCATGCCTCCTGCCGGCTTTAAAACACTCCCTCACTTCCTCACTCTCTCTCTACTTCTCTGTGACCGGGGGCCGGGTCTCCAAGCTAGTCTCCAGGGGGTGTCTCTCTCTCTCTCTCTCTCTCTCTCTCTCTCTCTTTCTCTCTCTCGCTCTCTCGTCGATTTCCTCCCTGTCTCCCCCTCCCTCTATATCTTTTACTCTAGGTTGTTTTTGACTAAGTTGTTGTTTTTTCCCTGCTGGCCCTTTTCTTTATCTGTGTAGCTTCCTCTGACCTAGTGCCGTCGAGCCTGACACCTGCCTGTAGCTGTGACCTGAGTCAAAGTACCTGTGCACCTGCGTCCACCTGGTGCGTAAAATCACAGCAGCTTTCGGACCTCGCTTTATAGTCTGTGCAAATACGACAACAACAAACCACTCAAAACAACCGAACACTACGAGCTGAAACCCCAATTCGAGAATGATGAGGGCTGACCAAACTAGACCCGAGCTATCATTCAGTTGCTCCAACCAGAGTCGTGCGTAATTGCCCGTGCGCACCGACTTCGCCAGGTGAATTGTGCCAAAAAAGCAGCGGCAGGTCCAAAGCAGTTGGGCCCGTCTGCGGGAGCTGATGCGAGCTGGGCCCTGGTCACTGAGGAGAGGGTGTGATGTGGATCTGCAGGTGGAGGACAAGTGAGCCGAGCGAGAAGAGACTGGCTAATTAGAAGTAACTTCTTACCCAAGTAGACACCCAGAGCCCTCCTCCCTCAACCCCCTCCTCTCTCTCTCTCTCTCCCTCTCTCTCTCTCTCTCTCTCTCTCTCTCTCGCTCTCTCTCTATCTCTCTCTCTGATATGATGACACTTCAGGACAGACTCGGCTTCTTCAGAGTGCAATGTCTCGATTTGATGAAAACTTTAGACTATATCTTGTTTTTATGCGCTACAGTATGAACGATAAATTTCAATTGAAAAACATGATTTTATATAACGCCAAGCTTGTTGAAGACAGGTTGTAGCCTACTTAATTTGACCTCATTCAATTAATAACAAATGTAGAAATGTTGTACCCGCAGAACCTCAATAACCGTATTAGGCTTTTCGAGTCTTGTGAACATTTTGCGAAATTGGCCTCCTAAAATAATTGGTTGGCCCATGTGTGCAGCCGGAGTGTGGAGGCAGAGGCAGAGAAGGGGGTACAGGCCGGATTATAGAGGCAGCACAAAGAGCGCGTTGTTCTGCTATTAAATCCCCTTCTGATCCCCAACATGCTCCCTTCCTTCCATTCATCCATTCATTCACCACGCTCAATAATGATAATAACAATAGTCATAATAATACTATTCATATTATTAATAATGACGTAATAATAACAATAATAATAGTTTCAATAATAATAATAATAATAATGGTTGTAGTTATAATAAGCTAAAATTCTAAAATTGTATTTTATTTAATTTATGTTATTTACATCATAGCCTACATTCTTCATATCAAATTAACAGTACATAAAGTTATAGAGAAGTGGAGTTAAAGGCAAAGTTATGGAGAAGAAGAATAGTTACCAAGTTATACGTACATAGATTGATATGAGGTTGAAGATGGCTTATAGATAGATAGATAGATAGATAGATAGATAGATAGATAGATAGATAGATAGATAGATAGAATGAGAAGGTAATGGTTAAATGTAGATAAATCTAAAGTTATAAATGAAGAATAATACAAAGAGGAGAAGAAGATGATAAGTTAAATATAATTAAATACAGGTATGAACTATGGTGTTTCAGAAAATATTCTTTAAATTAGGTTTGACCCAAATAAAACAATAAATGAAAATGGCCTTAAGGCCGCAGGCCTCTACAGAACGTTCAAACAACTGTTGCAGCTCCGCGTGGTCAAAGTAAAAGAAGATTTCTGTTTCTGATATTGATTTATGTATTTAATAGAATAATATGATGTTTTGTTAGACTCTAGTGACACTGAGCTGTTTATGTATTTGTGTGCGTGCGCGCGTGTGTGTGTGTGTGTGTGTGTTTGTGTGTGTGTGTGTGTGTGCTCTCCTGTGCCATCCTCTGCGGCGACACAATTTCACTGTGTCCAAAGCCGATTCTCTGCGCTTGTTAATTGAATCGGATTTCTTATAGTTTAAAATCCACACACACACACACACACACACACACACACACACACACACACACACAGCACAGAGAGAGAGACCCATGTAGCTACAGTCCAAACTGTATAAGGGGTTTATCCTGTTCGTTAAAGCCAAAGCGGAGATATAAGACACACAGAGCGAGAGAGACACTGTACCGGCGTGTTTTAAAACATGTCTTTACCTGTGTGTGTGCGTGTGTTTGTTTGTGTGTGTGTGTCTTTGTATGTGTGTGTCGTTTGGATACCTTCTGTCTCCAGGGGAAACCTGTCACCTGCTCCACATCCAGGTATGCTTTATTTATTTATTTGTTGTTTGTATTTATTAATTATGTTTTATATTCTAGTGTCTGTAGGCTCAGAGTCACAAGGATTATGGGACGTTTATATGACAGGAAAGTGTCAGAGCTCCTGCTCATAGAAAAATAAATCTGCAGGAATGGACACAGCTCCCTTCGTGCGCGCACGACACTGCTGCGCATGCGCGAACCTTTCGGCCCTGCCTCCCACGCATGTTCTGTTGTATTTTATTCTAATGGATACTTATTACATTTGGGCCAATCACATTTAACACTTTATTAACCTACTTCGAAATGTTGTTATCAAGGTTTTTTTTCTATTTCTAAAAGGCTGTGGCAAGTCTATAGCATACAAATAAAAAAAATCAATTATATTATTATTTTGGATTTCACTTTTGAAAATATCATATAAAATATTAGAATCTTTAAAACATCTTCGAATTTTTTACCCAGTAGCAGTTGCTATTAAAGCTTTGTTTAATAATACAAATTAAATATACCATAAGATATAATGGCAGACCTGCAAAGTAAAACTGAATGAAGTAATTATCAATGAGAGAAATATAAATTATATTTAATAAGTGTCTCATGGTTAAATAAAAGAGGCCTGTGCCCATGGCATGTGCATATAAAATAAAAAAAATATATATATCTGTAGCTTTATGTTGTCACATTATAACATATCAACAAAAGAACAATATGACTGTTGCTTATAAAAGAAATAAGACCATATAAAGACACTGCTTAACAGATCTAGATAAAAACTCAGTTAACTTGTTTATTAATTTGTTTAAGTTATCAAAACTCTGTATCTATGCTTTTTAATAAGACAGACATTTTTGCAATGGAGTAAGTAATTCTCCAATTTATTCAGTCATTCTTCACCCCTGAATTAATTTAGTTTGAAATGCCTTATCTTGTTTTTTTTAGTGGGCATATACATAATTAAATATAGGCCTGCTTTAAGATAAGTACATATGTTAATATTCTTTAATATCAAATCTGTGTTTTTCATTGTTGCATGACAAGTGTTGTTGTCTGGTTTGTATGATGAGGAATTTGCTATGTGATGAAGGACTGCTGGTAACTGGGATGCACTAGGACCCAGAGCAGAACCAAATTAAGGACAGCCAGCACATAAGAGGCTTAGTGCATCTAATCATACTCCGCACACACAAACACACACACGCGCGCACATACGCACAAACATACACACACACACGGCATTTCATAAACATCCTATTTTGAAATAAGCACGCATACACGTCCCACAGGCAAACACAGCCATTGTATTTTCATTTAGTTTTCATTTTCTCCAAACTCTTTTATTCCCCTTGTTGACCTGAACTTCCATCCCACTTAGTTGGAGAACATTGGCCCATATGCTCCACTATTTCCCCTGACGAGTTCTCTCAGCAAACACATGCACGCATCCATCATTGAAGGCCGAGCAAGAAATCATCCATTCCTTGTGGTAAAAAGGGGAAAAAAAATTCAGCCACACAATCGTCCTCATCCATTTGCGCAGTGTATGTATACATTAATGTCTCTGTGTGATACTGAAAGATTCATCAGCCTTTATTCATAACAGACAATAATGAAAATGGATTTTACATTAATTTAAAAAAAGTGGTTTGGACTCATTGTATTATTGGATATCACAGGTTGTGATTTTTTTCCTTTCTATTTTCTATGCAAAATTAAATTTAATTGAGAGTAGAATTACTCCAAAATCAAATATACATATGATCCCAATCCATTGTCACTGTGTGTGATGATGCTGAAGTTGAACAAACCCCATGTTCATGTCTCCATTGTTGAGTGATGTATCCCAAAATACCCCAAAAACAAACACACACACACTTAGCTGTTAAGTACCTCTGACATCAAATTGTTCGATACGCACAGTTTATTTTTGTATGTCTGTGTGTGCACACTGGGTGCTTATAGCGTGTATGTGTTTGTGTGAGTGTGTGTGTGAGTGACAGTACACACTCACACTCACACACACACACGCACAGAGTTCAGCCGATTTATCATAATATGCTTTATCTGAAAAGTAAGTATCTTACCTCGGGATAAAGGGAGGAAAGAGGGGTTTGTGGCCAGATTGACAGACGAAGGGTTGATGGAGAGAACCGAGCGCTCGCTGCACTGGGACAGGGAGCAGGACCTTCAATTCTGTGGCTGGATCGATTGTTATTGATAAGGTAACTGGGCATTATGGGGATCGGGAAGAGGCGGCGTTGATAGAGGGCCACAGTGGTGAGTGTATGAGAGGCTGCAGTGAGAGATGGACAGACTGAAAGGAAAGTATGTGGTGCTTAACTGTGACGGACTGGTGGAGGTGGAAACTGTTACTGGAGGAAACTGGGTGGAAG
>NC_084948.1:4728675-4848466 GCF_949316205.1 Platichthys flesus | reverse complement strand
CGATTATCATTGTGTCTCCTCAGATCCTAGGTGTAATTATTGTGTCTTTGTCCTATTGTGTTTAAAAGTCAGAAACAGTTGAGCGACACATTTCTTTTTTGTAAGGAGAAACTCCTGACATCCAGCGGCTGCCAAAAAGAGCCGTTCCAGTCAGAGGAACTGACTGAGCTGAACTGACAATTGACATTTCTACTTATTATTAAAAATAGAATGTTAACTGGTGGATGGATCTAAAGAAGGGACTCAACTCCTGCTATAAACATACATGTACAACATGAGGCTGAACAAATAAAATGTTGTATGTATGAACATTTCATTCCATTTTTTTTACAAAATATTAGTAAGTGTCAATAACTTTTTAAATCATGTGAATATGAGGTTAATTTAAGTAATATGAATAATCACTATTGACAGTGAAAATAAAGAGGCATTATTATTCAGTGAGATACCTGAGTGTTTGGTGAGATTATGAGGAGGTGGTTAAACCTGGAGGAGAGGGTTCTTCTAATCTCACACTTCATTTACCTTCTAATTAACATTCATGCAAATGGCTGAAAGGATCTCGGAGCCAAATGGAGCATTTCGTGCGGCTCATTTTAAGCTCAACTTTACTTTAATCAAATTCATTTTGTTTACATGCAGTGACTTCAGGAAGTGTTCAAACCCAGACCTACAGTACATTTTTTCTAGGAACATATTTTCACATTGATCGTGAATATTCATTTATTTGATACCTTAAAAAATGAAATCTCCAACATAACTACGTGCAAAAAGTGAATTGAAGTATCAAAAAAGTTTGTGATTTTCAAGGAACAGCCGTGGTGAGGAGGGTGTTTGGCATGGGAACCACGGAATTGCATTCCTTCTTTCTGCAGATAGTGTGGTTCTGTTGGCTTCATCAGGTCGTGACCTCCCGTGTGCACTGGAGCGATTTGCAGCCGAGTGTGAAGCGGTTCGAATGTCAGCACCAAGACATAGGCCATGGAGGTATCCCTGAGGTAAAATGGAGGTATGCCGGAAAAAGGGGAATTGCTCTCTCCAGGTTGGGGGTCAGTTGTATGTGGGGGACATTGGGTATCACAGGGTCTTATTAAAGAGTGAGGGTAAGATTAAGCAGCTTTGTGAAGAAAGAGCTGAGCTGCAAGTCAAAGCTTTAAATGTTCATTCAATCTACATTCTGACACTCATATGGTCCTGAGCTCTGGGTAGTGACCTACACAATGAGATTGGAAATCAAAGAGGCTGAAATGACTAATCCCCATTGGATGACCACTCTTAGTTTTGGAGAAAAGCTGAGGAGGTTGTTTGGAATCTGATCGTGATGCCTCATGGTCACCTTCCATTGGAGGTTTACTGGGCACGTCCAACCAGGAGGAGACCCATGAGTAGAGTCAGAATTAGCTTGAGATACAACGTATCCAATCTGGCTGCGAACGCCTCAGGATCCCCAAGGAAGAGCTGGGATTTGTGGATGGGAATAGGAATGTCTGGAATATCCTACGTGGCCGGCTACCTCTATGACCCAACCTTTAATAAGAAGAAGACAATGAAGGACAGAAAAAGTGAAGTGGTCTCAATGTTTTCTCACTGTATATAATGGCTTCAGAAGCTGTGGTTAAAATTAATCTGCCTGTCTAGAGAAATCCTGAAAGGTTAGATGCTGTAGCTACCATTCAGAAGTAAATGTGATTTCTGCTCCTCAGTAAAATTGAACCATCGCTCAGAAGCTGTTTGTCTGTCTCAGTTAGAGTTTGTGTAAAGGTTTGTATTTCAATAGAGCTTTTCTAGTGTTGACCACTGAAACTGTTTGTCATTCACACATACATTCAAACATATATGTTCTACGAGGGGCAATTTAGGTTCAGTATCTTGACGAAGGACACTTCGACTGGCAGAAGGGGATCAAACTGCTGGCCTTCTGGTTGGAGGACGAACGCTCTACCACTCAGTGAGTATCAGTCTACAGCCAATTCACATGATCTCTACAGACGCTGTTCTACAACTCAACTGATCACCAGGCAGCACCCGTTCCAATGGAAAGGTATAATATCAGAGTATTTGTAGAAGTAGTTTGTATTTATATGTGTCCTCCGCATACTGAATTAATCATTTGAGTCCAGAACTACTGACAAGTGGTACTGCTCAAAGTATTAAATCTATTAAAGATGAATACTGGTAACAGTGTGTGTGTGTGTGTGTGTTTGTGTGTGTGTGTGTCAAACGACACTAAAGGTTTGTATTACTGAGCAGTCTGACACAAACACCAGGGGGAGTGTGTAACGTTGTTCCATTTCATGGAGTAATGGCTCCATCAATCACACAGCACAAGAACAGGAAGAACAACTGAAGTAGCTGGACTCCATTTTAACCAGACAACATCATTTTGTCTCAACCAGGCGCTTTCCACGTGTGTGTGGGTGTGTGTGTGTGTGTGTGTGTGTGTGTGTGTGTGTGCGTGCGCTGAAGAGGAGTTTGACGTAACTGGAGACCAAAAATCTTCCTTAGTCACTGACTCTCATCAGGACGATTAGGAGCTAATCAATGACAGGTTCAAGCTGTTCAGTAGCACAACTGGTGACGAATACACTGTTACTGAAAATTGGATGGAAACAGAGGATAGTGATGTGTCTTCTTAGCATTTAAACCTCATCCTGTGATAACATAAACTAAAAGTATAAACCTGAACTAGAAAATTTCTCCTGCCAAGAAATTACAAATGGGTGCCTAGAATTAGCCTGTTCCTGACTAAATATTTTTTTGGGGGGAAGAGAGACAGACTGTGTCAATTTCAGAGAGAGAGAGAGAGACCCAGAGAGAGAGAGCCAGAGTAGAGAGAGAGACCCAGAGAGCGAGAGAGAGAGAGACTTGATCAGTAGGTGGCGCTATCAGTAACACTTCATACACATTAATACTGGAATCTGATGCGGAGCCAATCACATTGTTGACCTCAAATATCTAAAAATCATGTCTGAAGACCTCCGTTTGGGGATTTGAGAGCATATTTGGTGACGAAAAAAGGGTCTGAAAACACTGATTTTCAGCCTGTCGCTCTTTTGGTAGAGAGATCTTGAGTCCCATTCGTCATTTTCGGTCGCGTTATCGCGATCTTTGAGCAAACTGTTGGACGAATTTCTTATAAAACACATAGGACACCATTCAACGTAATTCCGCAGGTTTATTTGTAGGTCTCGTGATTGTGCGCCAAACTTTTACGGAAAAATAAGTAAGAACTAGAAAAATCCTCCTGCCGAGAAATTTCGAAATGGGTGCCTTCTGCGTCCGGGACGAAAAGAGACTTTTTGTTTTATGTGGAAGAGAGACAGACTGGCTGCTTTAAGAGAGAGAGACAGACCAAGAGAAAGAGAGAGAGAGAGAGAGAAAATGTACCAGTTTCAGAGAGAGACCCAGAGAGAAAGAGAGAGACTGGTTTAAGAAAGACTGAGAGACTTGATCAGTAGGCGGCGCTATCACTAACACTGCATACACTCATAGGTCTCTTCAGGTCAGGACTCTGATCATTTGACAGAATTTTGGGTTAGATTGCTCATATTTCATTTTCAAACTGACCACTAGGTGGCGCTATCACTATAAGTGTGTATGCAGTCATAGTCTTGACTTGATCAGGTGTTGACTCTAATCACTTGACAGAATTTTGGGGTTGAATGCTAAAACTCCATTTTCACACCGACCATCAGGTGGCGCTATCACTGTCACTTCATACACACTAATACAGGAATCTGATGTAGAGCCAATCACATTGTAGTTCCTCAGTTCCCCCCTGAAAGACAAAGAAAAATTAAAAATCGATGTTTAAGTCTCGCCCATGCAGGGAATTGAACCAACAACCTCTGGGTCACTGTCCCTCTGCTGTACTGACTACACCACCTACAATGTTGATCAACACTTGTGAAGTAGTGTAAAAATAGACTCTGGCCCCCCTCTCTCTCTGTGTGTGAGTCACTGATTACGCCAGGTGTGCAGGAATGAGAAGGAGACATCAGACCTCAGGAGAACGTCCCGAACAAAATGCTCTAATACAAAATCTATAACTCCTTTCCGTGAAATGAAAACACAGTGAGAATCACAAGGCTTAGACGAACAAGTACATATCTATATTAGGGTTAGTAGGAGCAGTTTAGAAAACATACTTCTCATTTCATGAATTCTCCTCCGAGAATCATCATTAGTTTTAATTGAGACATTTTTTCACACTCTAGCACCGTCATCAAACAAATACTTGTTACTCAAAAACTATAAGTCCTATCTGGAAACTGAAAACATTTTGAGAATCACAAGAGTTTACACTACAACTGGATGTATTTTATTATTATTCGTGAGAGCTAAGAAATGGAGCTGTGGGAGCGATTTAAGTTTTATTTTTCAGTTATAATCTTTTCTGAAAAATCTTCAAGATTAACATGGGGCTCCAATGAGAGATCGATCCGGAAATAATTCCTCGATTTTTCGATGCGGATATAAGCACAGGTCCAAGAGATTTTAGAGTGACATGTCTGCTGTTGGGCCACAGTCCAGAGGCTGAACACCAGACACTGGAGCCGACGGTGAGGACAAAGGATTGTAAAACTTTTGGAGGGAAAACATTCTCCAGCAGGCCTGAGAATCTCCCCCTGGTGGTTGGAAAATGTCCTGAAGCGCCTTCAGGACCCCCGCTGAGTTCCAAGCCCCGCCCACTGAGGTCCAACTCTGACACTCAATTGGCTTAAAGCCAGCATCATCCTATGACCAGCACCTCAAGGAGGCAGAACCTCTCAGGTAGAATAAAACCACTGAGACATCAATAATCGCTGCCATTTTCCCTGCTCTGAAGACGTCAACAGACCCCTCCGGGTCTTTCCAGATGATTTAGTTGCTAAAGGGGGCAACCAGAGTTATTTTCTTTCATTTCTTTCATTTTCTTTTATCTTAAGTTTGATCTTACTTTGATAGAGACTATTTTTGTTTTTAACTTGAAAAGGCCGTGCACAGGAACTCACTCGCTCGCTGGCCGAGCTCAGAGACTTTCTTTCCAAATCCACATCCCTGAAGAAGAAAGACGATGTTCATCCTGTTGAGGAGCAAGACGAATCCGTTCCTATTCGGCCCAGCCGACGCCGCTGCGACAGAGGAACCAGCGCAACAGAGCTTGAGCGGCCACGATTATTCACTGGACTTCCGAAATATCCGCGCGACACGCGCATGCAACACCGTGAAGGTCACAGTAAGAGGCTTTATTGTCTGGGCAGAGACTAGTTTAAATACTTAGCGTGTCATTTGTTTGATTGTATGTTTGTTTGTAGATCGCTGATCTGTTTTTAGCCGTGCTACACGGCGGGCCGAGACGACACATCCGGTTCCTTTGTTTACTGTGTTTTTGAGAAGAGCGCGGTACAGAGCCGGCGCTTCCTTTTTGCGTGTTACCGTCAGAGATATTGTGCGGAGATTTACATCTGTTAAAAGATAAATCTCACGTAACTGGACTGCCTGCTTTGCTAGTAGTTGTCTCTGACGATGTTTCCTGCTCTCTCTCTCTCTCTCTCTCTCTCTCTCTCTCTCTCTCTCTCTCTCTCTCTCTCTCTCCTCCTAAACCTGTTTTTACACACGTCCCGACCTACATTTATACATTTCATGTTACATGGAGAAATCTAGATTTAACGAGCATTTATACATCTCGACGCCATTCGGCGCCAAAACCACGAGATAAGAAATATCTTTGTCTTAAAGATCCCCTTTGTTAAGGTCAGTGACCGGCAGCCATTTTGCTTTTCGCAACGTGGCTTCACTAAGGTAACCTCCATCTTGGAAGTACGTGAATGTAACATCACCTTGAATTCGGCCAGAGGACGTCACCACGTCATTACGCCATAGCCACTCCCCTTTCTCTTTCTTACACACACACACACACACACACACACACACACACACACACACACACACACACACACAGACAGGCAGACACACACGACCACACACACACATAGATACTCCGTATTACATGTGTGACAATTGTGATAAGTGCTGCTGCTGTTGTTACCATCTTTGAAATATTGGAGTTTGTTAAATGAAGAATCATTGAAATAACATTAACTTTATTTCCCCTTTTTTTTTAATAAATACTTTTGTAATTAAAGTATTTGTATTTCTGTGATTATTTGTGCACATGTATGTGTATACAGCTGGATTACTATAGCCTGTGTTCGAACTTAAAACCCTTCCTTGTTTATTATATAATCATTAATACTAAATGTTGAGATTATTAATATAACTTTTATCATTATGAGACTGATATTTTATAGATTGACTCGTTGGTCCCTGTAACCAGGGTGGTGCCCCGCGACAATAAGCAATGATTACAGATTTGTATTATTCTTAATTGACAATTTTATTGTTTCCATTAATTATTTTAACTATTATTAATGGATAACCGTATCATTTCTAATTAAATGTGTTACTGTTCTTAATAAATAGCTTTATCTTTTTTGATTATTTTTAATAAATAATTGTTATTTTAATAATCATATTTCATGATTATTAATAATTAGCCAACGTCAATTCTACTTCAGCTATTGCACAACACTGCGAAGGAAACAATCTCACCACCTCAAATATCTAAAAATCATATCTAAGGACCTCCGTTTGGGGATTTGAGAGCAGTTTTAGTGAAGAAGAAAGGGTCTAAAACACAGATTTTCAGCCTCTCGCTCTTTTGGTAGAGCGAGTTTGCGTCCCATTGTACGTTTTTGGCCACGTTATCGCGATTTTTGTGCAGTGCATAACATGTCTCCTTGAAATGAACACGCCACCAAGTTGTGCACAGCATACACTGTAATCTAACACACACTGGAACATTGACTAACAGTTTTCACAAACCACATTAAGCTCAACACACTCATATCAGTGTATTGTTGTTTAGTCAAATGTTTCATTCATCAGTTTTTATATTTCCTCGTAACAGTGATGGATGACGGCCCTAGAGCACTTTTAGATCATAGATACATTCCAATGTGTGGATATACAGGGAAACAGAAACAGCAGCGACTTAAATATAACACACACACACAAACACACCCACACACATCAACATCACTAGTCTGGATTCAAACAGCTTTAGTTTCATCGGAATAACTTATATGAGAAATATAAATCCTTCTGTGTATGTGAGTGAGTTAAATTCTATTGATTGTGTTAAACGGACAAACAGATGTACAGATGGACAGAGTCGTTGTCTCTGATCCCAACCCTTCAGACGTTTGAAAGGAAACCCTGACGTTTTATCTCCCGAAGAAACCCACCCTCAACCCGTCTGAAGGAAACAACTACAGACCTTTCTTTCCAAAGCTCTCGAGCGAGCTATCTTTAATCAACTCTCCTCCTATCTTAACCACAATAACCTTCTTGACCCTCACCAGTCTGGTTTCAATGCAGGTCACTCAACTGAGACTGCCCTCTTTGCTGTCTCTGAGCAGCTTCACACTGCTAGAGCAGCCTCTCTCTCCTCTGTCCTTATCTTCCTAGACCTCTCTGCTGCATTTGACACAGTGAACCACCAGATCTTTATTTCCTCCCTTCAGGATCTGGGCGTCTCAGGCTCTGCTCTCTCCCTGCTCTCATCCTACCTCAACGACCACCCTTAATGGGTATCTTGGAGAGGATCAGTGTCTGAACCTTGTCCTCTCACTATTGGGGTCCCTTAAGGTTCCATCCTGGGTCCCCTCCTCTTCTCTCTGTACACCAACTCTCTCGGCTCTGTCATTCACTCACATGGCTTTTCCTACCATAGCTATGCTGAAAACACCATACTAATCCTCTCTTTTCCCCAATCTGAAACGCATGTAGCAGCACAAATCTCTTCCTGTCTGACTGATAACTCTCATAGGATGCCATGCACACCACCTGGAAATCAACCTTGACAAGCCCAAACTACTTTTTCATTCCAGGGAAAAGCTCTCCCACCCACGACCTGACTATTACCTTTGAAAACTCTGTGGTAGCCCTCACCCAGACTACTAGGAACCTGGGTGTGACACTCGACAGTCAACTCTCCCTTACTGCCAACAATACTGCAACAACCTGTTCCTGCAGATACATCAGGAGAATACACCCCCTTCTCACTCAGAAGGTGGCGCAGGTTCTGGTCCAGGCTCTGGTCATCTCACACCTAGACTATCGCCACTTCCTCCTGGAAGGTCTACCTGCTAGCGCCATCCGACCTCTGCAGCACATCCAGAATGCAGCAGCTCGACTGATCTTTACTTAAATTCACTCACACTACACTGCTCCTCCGCTCCCTTCGCTGGTTTCCAGTGAGCATATTGTCTACATTTAAACAAAAGCACCAGCAAGGTCTGTCTCAATGTTGAGTAAATGTAAAGCAGCAACAAACAAGGAGGTGTACGAGAGAAACAAACACAACACAACCCAGCAGCGCAGAGCAACCAAGGAGCCTCACTAAAGACACAGCAGCTCCAACAGCAGGAACCTATTTGGAGCTGATTCAAAGCCAGATGAGTAGAGAGACTTTACACTCAAATCGACCTTCTCCTGTGTCGTCAACCCAGAGACGTACAAGTCAAAACATTGATGTCTCATGTTTTTACCATAGCTCCTCACTGCCAACAGGCTAATGCTGATCTCTGAGAGAAAGTGATGCTGCTTTACTTTTCCTATGTTCCAGAAAGCAAATGGATGTGGGCCACTTCAGGCAGAGATGCAAAAGCTCTGCCCTTTATGTGGCCTGAACAAAATGGACGTGAGCCTAAAGTTTTGCACTTGAAAAATAGCAAATGACGCCTAAATATACACAAACAATTGTGCGCCATTTTTCGCAAACATGCAGTGCTCTATAGGAAAGGTGTATTCTGGATATGAACCCACAGAGGCTCATGTGTGAATATGTCTCAAAAAGCACAAATCAAAGTCAGGCAATCTTTGGTTGACATGTCATATTACCATGGCTCACTTGTGGCCCAAATGTAGCAAACACAGTGATTCCACCATTCCACACAGTATGTGTGCAATGCACACATACTGTGTGGAATGTGTGGGATATGGGCCAAAAACAATTTTCCTAAGTGGGTTGGATATCGATGTCTCTGCACAGACCTGATCGCACAATGTCTCTTGAATATGCAACAGATAAAGGTTTCAGTCCAGCTGAGTGAAGAAATGTCTTCTTAATATAAACTGTGTATAATAGTAGCTCTAGTAAAAACATTTAGTGTGTGAAAGTCATTGGTTATGGTGATGAATTGATTTGGTTTTTCTAATTTATTTACTCCACTTAGTCGACTCTCATGCAGCTTCTGTGCCAAACCCAGCAGTGGTGATGAATGAGCAGGCGGCCTTGTTAGAGGCAGACAGTGGGTGGAACAGCTTCCTGTAACAGCAGCGCCCCTCAGCACATGAAGAACTTTTGAACAAGGAAAGAAGAAAAGACGCAAAAGGACTCAAGCAGATCCTTTCATTTACATTCAGTCAAGGTCTGTTTTACACGTATATAGAAGTGTATGCACCTTGATGCCTCTAACTCCTGAGCTTATGAACACCGTCAGATCAAACACCAGCTGACGGAGAAAAACTTCACACTGAATCAAAGAGTGCGTAGCTTCTCTGAAGGCAACAATCTGTCCACTACAGGAGAGACGCTGGAAACCTGACCTTCATCCATTGAGTCTTCTCTGACCAACTGCTGCTGAGTCCTTCAAAGCTACATTCATACCTCAATAACCTGTTGCATTTCGTGTATGAGCAAGGTTTCCACAGAATTAACCAAATATATTGACATTTAAATGTTGTACTAAAATATTTACACATTGTATTAAATTATACATTGTGGAAAATAGTTGAAAATAGTTAGTCTAGTGTATATATGACAAACCCATCTCATAATATTACATCTAGGATACTTTACATAGTTCAGTCCACACATATTATTTCCTGAACAACCAAGAGGTTGAAGGCATACCTCCACCAAAGCTAATGCCTGTATAACAACTGTGGTCGTTTGTCTTTTGTATAGGTGTTTTTCTTTTGAGATTTTCTCTGATGATGAAGATTTGAGGGAGTGTGATGCATGCACACAGGTCTGTGCCAGACAATTGACTTTATGTTGAGTAACTTTGATAATACATGTGTTGTATTTTAGACAAATTGTTTCTTGTGGCTACTTGGGAATTAGGGAAGATGTGATCATGTGGATGTTGACCACCCCTAGACAGGAATAATTATAAATGATTAACAGACCTGTCCCACAATTTTGACGATGGTGAAACCCAAACTACATTCTTCCACCAAGTGTCAATGAAATAGGTTTGGGTCTTTTTGTGTAATCCTGCTGATATACAGACAAACAATAGACCACCAAATGAAGTTCTAACTTCTTTGGCAGTAGTGAACATAGTAAGCTCTGTTATTGAGTTATAGGATATAAAATATTAAGACAATATCAATATCATCATCAGATCTGCAGCTTCAAGCATAATGGTTTAACAGATATTGAAATAAACACCATACAATCATTGGATTAGCACAGGACTGAATTTGCACTGAGCTGTTCAGTTTACAGTATCTCAGTGTTCAGAAACTTGGTGTCAGTGTTCAGTCCAGTCAGATGATGACTATGTCTGTGGCCCCCTGAACATTTATTGATGATACACAACTTTAAAGCAGAGCAGAGTCAATAAGGGTTTAGCATTATTGAAATTACTTGTATTCATGTTCCAGTCTGGACTCTGGTGGAGCTCCACAGGGCTGTGATAACTGATAACTCAAGATTTAACTGATGTGATTAACTTTCATTGCCACTGATCCCAAGACAATATGTTGATCTACTCTGCTCCAGTTTCCTCAAGCAGGTGGCAGCTCTTACAGCTAAAATCATTACATTCTAAAGGATTCATGAGCCATCTGAGAGAGATCTTATTTAATGAACCCTCAGTAATTGAAACAGGCAGAGGGTTCAATCCAGACATGCATCTTTACTGCTGAAAATGACAGAGGGAGCATAACTGATTGATGCAGTTTTCAGTCAAAACCTCCAGAGGATGCACAGTGAATTAGGTCTGGACTCTCTGCAGCGTCTTTGCTCAGACACGTTCACAACAGCACAGAAATCTCCTCAGCATTCAGCTAAAGTCAGAAATGTAACTGAGGCCGTCTCCTCCTCCTTCACATCTTCTGTCTGGTGAGAGAGAACATTGAGGAGTTGGTAGAGTCCAAAAACAGCAGGAAGCCTCGTATAACGGAGTTCAAAGAGTTAATAGTGAACTTCGCAGGTTGGAAGAAAACTGTGGATGGCTGAATAAATGTTTTGTTGAAATGAAATATGATGACTGAGCTGAACTGCTGTTAACGACAGATGGTTGATCCAGGCTCTTAGTCAGCACCATGGACAGACAGTGTTTCACTCAGTAAATCATGAAGTCAAAAAGTAAGTTTGGTAAGTTAAATCTCTGCATATGTAATAAGCTCCTTCTTATCAAAAATAATGAACATCTCAGGGATGTGGACTATTAATTGTGTCAGATGAAACCAGACTACCTCTGCTAAAAGCAATGACACACACCAGGAGGGTATTCCATCCAAGTGGCTAAATTAATCCTGTTTTGAAAAGTGAAAAGTTCCAGCTGTAATTAACCTCAACTTCCAATTGATGCCTAAGGTGAGCTAACCTAATATAAGTTAAGTTAAGATAAAATAAAACTTTATTGTTCCCATATCGGGGAAATTCCCTAGATGTAAGTAGGCCTATACATTTAAACGAACAAGGTCAGCTTTGTCATTGTAAGGTTTTTAAACAGTTAAACAAAACTTTCTCAAAAGATTATGACAGAGACGTTATTTATTTATGTGTTAAACAAGTAGTGGGAGCAGTGGGAGCTTGAGCTGGCGCAGCAGCAGCATCCTTGCACACTGGGCATGGTGTGACTATGGCGTTTATTTCGGTCGTTTTCTCATTCGACGGACTCTTGCGTATCGTTTCCGACATAGAGGAACCACAACAAATCACGGAAGTTGTTTTTTTCCAGAGTTTTTGGGACGGTAGACATGCCTGATACCTAAATTAACGTGTAGAAGCACTACAAAAGTGGAATTTTCATAATATGTCCTCTTTAAGCCAGAATCATGGAATGGATCCGTCAATAATTATCAAAGTTAACCAGGATTAGCATTTAGCCACTTTGACGGAATTAACCCCCCCCCAGTTATTTGATACTTTGAATGCTTGTTGCTGTCGACTGAATACACTTGGGTACATCTCCACCAACAATATTTATATATGTCACAAACTTCTAATTTGAAGTGGTATCAAATAAAAATCTTCTTTGAACATTGCCAAACTTAAAATATACAAGACTTTTCTTTCTCTGTGTCTCAATAAACAGGTTCTTTCTATGCTGGTATTTACAATGTGAACTCTGTGGATTCAGACAACACAGCAGGCTCATGGCAAAGGTGAGAAATAGAGAAAACTGGTATCTAAAGCTTATTTATAGACACATGCAATGAAAGCTACATCTCTGTTTGTCTCCTACAAAAGATTTCAGCCGCATTGAACACATCTCAGGCGTCAGACAAAAACTAAAAGTCTGTTCCTAAAACATCACCAGCCCTTTCAATGTGCCTGTCGTTTTATCTCTCCTGACCTGTGAGGCAGGGAAAGCTTGTGCACCTAAACCTGGCCCCCCCATGTTTTAGATGGAATCATGTTGAAAGGAGCAGTGGAAAACAAACCTCCTTTCAACAAGATTCCTTCTAGCTCAGAGCAACAACATATTTTAATGTGGGAGTTATTTGGACGTAACCATGTGGAGACAGTTGTCTTTTCAGAGCTGGAAAAACATGACGGTGTGATTATTGACAGAATAACGGTTCTGTTTCGCTGTGGTGTCTCATAAAGTATTCTCAGTAATATATATATAATACATATTTAATAACAAAACATGTTGAACACACATCAACAACAAAAATAAAGATGAACACAAACACAAAAACAAAAACATGAGCACGCACATAAACATACATGTAAACCTGCATATGAATGGTCAAACAAACACAAAATATACACTTATAAACACACATCATCAACATTAACACATATGAACACACACATATATGAACATAGACAAACACATAAACACACATTAGCATGAACACACATATAAAAACAATTAGGGACACATATACAACCACAAAAATAAACACACAAATAAATATAAACCCGTATGACAACACACACAAAGACATACATGGACACGCACACATGAACACACACATGAACATACATGAACGTGCACATAAACACATAAAGAGACATACACAAACACACACATGAACACAGACATGGACACACACAGGGTGGAAGGTGTTTTCACCTGCAGTAATAAGTAACTAAAGACTAAAAGAACAATAGAACAGATTCAAAGTGCCACTTTAGGACTTTTCTCTGAGTGACGACCTCCTGCTTCACCTGGGCAGTGAACAAACTGGTTTCTGTTCTCAGTTAATGTGTCAATGTGTGAACTTGAATGTTTCTGACCAAACTTGAGTCTCTTCAGGTGGGACTCAAACAGGATCAGATTACACTGCACACATGAGATTTGATCCATTTTGTAGAAACAACCTATTAACACTTGTTCCTCCTTCGATGGCTTCAGTCACACTTCACTTCCACCTCAGCGACCATCTGCCAGCTGCGTTGACTCTGTTTAAAGCAGGAACATGTTGTGCTCTGCTCAGCTCGGTGTGAACCCACAGGGGATTTGTGATGTTCTCACACTTATACAGTGCCTTGCGTAAGTATTCACCCCCCTTGGACTTTTTCCCATTATGTACTGTTACTAACTGGAATTCAAATGTTGTTCAGTAATGATCTCCAACAAACTCTGAGTCCGTCACCGAACAGGTGTATTTATACTGAGATTAAATTGCAGACAGGTGGACCCTATTTACTAATTATGTGACTTGCAAATGTGACTTGTGAATGCAATTGGTCGCACCAGATCTTTGTTAGGGGTTTCACAGTAAAGGGGGTGAATACATATGCACTCAACACTTTTCAGATTTTTATTTGTAAATAATTGTGAAATCCATGTAATATTTCCCCCCACTTCCAAATTATGCACTATTTTGTGTTGGTCCATTACATAAACTCACGATGAAATACATTTTAATCTGTGGTTATACCATGACAAAATGTAGAAAAGTCCAAAGGGGGTGAATACTTATGCAAGGCACTATATCTTCAGCATGGTGGAGAATGGAGTCGCAGTTTGAGCTGCTGATCCCTTCATGTGTCGTGTTTCTACCAGACAGGACCCCACACTGAGCAGAATTACACTCATACAGTTAAAATCCACTCTTAACGCTAAAGAGTTTGTCTAACTGTATCATTCTAATTTGTTGCCATGACACATTAAGACATCCATGTGTATAGATAAATCCTATGTTCATAGAATAAAATATAACATAAAGAGCATTGTGTATGAATGCTTGGGGCGTTGTACATGGACATCAGACATGATCAGATTTCAAAATCTCATTTTCATGCTAATGTTCACTTAAGACGGAGCCTGTAGCTCTGTCTCAATTCATCAGCTGCATCCTTCAGAGGCCGCATTGAAAGACCGGTTGCATCACAGCTGCGCGACTAGACTGTCCCATTTCTGAGACTCCTTCAAATGTGGCCGCCAAATGCGTCCTTCCACCCTGAAGAACGAAGGCTCCAGTAAGTGGATCCTTCCCAGTCCAACCTATCCCAGGATTTGTTTTGGTAAAAGGGCAAGAGAGCAACATGTTAAAAAGACAAGGTGCATTCAAACTTTCTCGATGTGTCCAACTTCAGCTCTGTTACTAGGCAACAGCAGTAAGGGCAGGACTAGCTGGTGAAGCGGATCATGGACGTCCTCTGTGGACCAAACTGTCTTAGGTCGGCCTTTGCAGTCCACGAGGCCCATGGAAAACGGCGTCCTGCCAAGAAAGAAGCCTCAGAATTGAGTCACAGTTTTTATTTATGAAACATTTCATCTGTGTTAATTTAAACTTATTTCAGTTATTAAATGTGTGTCATCCACAACCTCCTCTGTGGAGAGTGTAGTGTTTAATGTGAGATGCTGATTATGGACTGAATGGAAGACATAGACACTTCACAGTCATTTGAAGCAGCGGCCAGAGACAAACACTTATCATCAACCTCTTCACCTAACAGAGAGACGCTGCTCACTTCAGAACAAAGGACCTCAACAGGGCTGCTACTGAAGTGGATTGGACAGAGACACTGACTGACTTGTATATTCATATGAAACCACAGAACACTCATGAACTCATTTGGGGATTTAAAAAATTGCAACATGAATATTTCATATGAAAATTGTAATTGTAATATGAAATTACCGAGCGTTTAGCTAGTTTACATCAGCGCATTAACTGTGTAGAGAAAATATGCTGATGAGTCTCAAAAAAAATAATTGAATCAGTTATTCACTATCGACTTCATGTTTATTTACCATCAATCTGCTTTCTGTGATACTTAGATGAGAGGTTTTAAATTCTCGTTTTTGAATCATTACCAACCTGACTGTTGTCTCATCATAACCCAAGAGCAAACAGAAAATGAACAAAGTCAACTCAAGTTAAAAGTGACACCAGCCCATATTGTCTATCGTCATGGATCCTGGTCAGTTGGTTTTTCAGCAGTCCCTTCAGAATGACACGAGCACCACACTCTCAATATTTTGAACCTGGTTCCTGCATGTTTGCCAAATGGCCAGGTTGTGGCAGAACTAGTTATAAAGTAGGGGTGGTCGTTATGCCAGCATCATAGTCATCACAGGTTTGATGGTGCACCA
Source organism: Platichthys flesus (assembly GCF_949316205.1). Lineage (NCBI taxonomy): Eukaryota > Metazoa > Chordata > Actinopteri > Pleuronectiformes > Pleuronectidae > Platichthys > Platichthys flesus. The sequence goes on along the minus strand of NC_084948.1, from coordinate 4,832,624 downwards.
TGACATGGATTTTACAATACTGTCATTACAATTATAAATCATCTGCTTAAAAAGCCAATCATATCACTGTATCAGCCACTGCTGCCTTCATGCTGGGAGTGTGGTAATGATGGAGCAGTCCAACTGATCGAGTGTAATATGTAAGTCTAGGCTCAAAGAGATGAGTGGAGTGTCGAAACCAGACAGGGACACAGACACACAGTGCACTTTTACAGCTTCAATTTAGATTATTGTAAATATTTAAGATAAGTATTTACATAAAAATGAACAATGAATCATTATAATTATTTGATTTTGCTCCAGACAGGTGTGTGCATGAGCTCTTAACTTTAAATGCAGAACAGGCTGTTGGTTGCAATTGCAGGTTGCTGAGAAACACAGCTGAGCATCTCGATGAAACTTTGTTGATCTACTATGTTAAATCCTTAAAGTTGGCCCATATATCCATTTTGCAGGATTTGCAGTGAGCTTTGCTAATATCTGCATTAGAAGGCCTGTGCAGAAGACGTACAGTGTGTACAGAGGAGAGGAACAGGCCTCCAGCTGTTCAGCAATACTTTCCTTTCTTTGTCAGAGGAATTAATGCTCACTGACAGGAGACAGAAAGTAATTCTAACAAGAGTCTTTGTAAATCACAGACAATAATGTTCAAACACTGCTTGAAGAAGTCAGTGTAGAGATCATCAATCTGCGGCACTCATACAGATGCCATCTTAATAGCAAATGTCAACTCCTCCACAATCAGGGCCCAGCCCAAAGCAGCTTTCTCTTTAGGCTCAGTTGAAAGTCCATCCAGAAGCTCCTATAGCCAGTGTCACCGTACAAGTCTGACACATGGTTCCCCATGACAGGTCAACGAAAGCTTTTGGAGAATTCTTATCTTTAACCCATGGAGTGGACAAAACTTGGAAACATCCCCCCCTCCTGTAGGTAGATCAGTTCAAACTTCCCCCAAGCAGGAGGTCACCTGCACTGGTGGAAACTCTCTACAGTCCCTCAGTGATGTTAATGGTGACCTGGTCCAGACAGCTTCATGAATCCTCACAGTGGAATGGGAGGAGATGGTGTGGTGGTCCCTGAGTCACTTGGTGGATTGTCAGGTTAATATAAGAGATCAGGGGAGACTCTCAATGAGGTAAAAGCCTCTTTAGTTTTACTTTGACGCTCACAGTCATCATTAGAGGTACAGGTCAATTCTTTAGCAGTCCTACACTGTGAACTTTAAATTCATGTTTTAAGATAAATATTAAACAGTGATGAGACAGTAGTGAGTGAACCAACTGAATTTAACTCCACGGTTGAGTAACAGCTCTTCATTTTCCTGGTCCTGAGCTCCGGGTAGCAACACAAAGTACCCGACTGTATATACAAGCATCTCAAGCAGCGCTCCAGGGAGGCTGGACTCCCCGTGTAGCAACAGGGTGAGGAGCTCAGATTTCTGCTGGTGCATTTCGATGTGTGTTTGTGTGCAAACATGTGTGAATATGTGAGGGGCAGTGAGCCTGATAAGAGGCTTTTAGTAAGAAAAGCAGCTGTGCAGACACCGTGTCACGAGAAAGAACAACTTCACCACACTGCTGTTGAGCCCATTTATCATTTTCCCTGAAGGACTCATCTCACATCACACATGTCCCACGTCTGCCCAGAAACACATCCTCCCTCTATGTCTCGCTCTGTCTTCTTCTCATATCTCTCGCTTTCACTGGAGTTCACTTTGTAAACCTCCCACTGAGAAATACACTCCAGCTATAGTCTCTCACACAGGCTACACACCTTGATGCAGCTAAGGGGGCGGCTGCTTGTTCTGTGGGGGGGCAGAGACAATAGATCTTCTTCTTCAAAGGTGTATTGTGTCAAGGGTTTGATAGAAACACTGGGGGGCTGATGGTGCGCAACAGGGAGGAGAAGATCATTGGAAACAACCTCCTTTTAATGTGATCATCACCTACATTATGGTTCCTTTGACCCAGGGTAACAACAGTATGTTGTTGTGTTACCAGTCTGCCCACCTCTCAGAAAAGGCCTTCTGCATCTTTTACTTCCACTGCAGAACTTAAGAATATGGTGAAGTGCCAAACGCAGTTTTCAAACCAGGAAATTATTGTTCTGACTTACAAGTTGGTGAAAAGGTCCAAAAAATAAAAAATCAAACACAAACCAATCATTCACACAACAAGCTATCCACCAACAAAACAACAATTCACACAACAAACGAACCAATTAACCACACAAACCAACCATTCACACAACAAACTATACCAACAGAAGACAAATAAGGCTGATGTATAATTAATTATCATTACTGCATAATAAACACACCATGATGCAGACTAAAACAACAATCAACTCCTGATATAATAACTGTTTGACATGTGTAAACATTCTCTCTCTGCTCTGATGGGGAAGATGTTGAGCTACTGTTTAGCTTCATCAGAGCTGGAGAGATGGAGTCTGACAGAGCTGAGGGTCAAAGTGCAGTGACTTTACAAGAGGCTGGGCTCCTCTGTGTGTTCGCTGCTGCACCTGATGGAGACCAACAGGTAGAATGGGGCTGCTCTGACTGAGCCTTCAAAGTGAAGCAGAGGTGGAGCTGTTCTCTCTGCATCCTGTTTTAAAGACAGGGGTATTTCTCTTTGAGCTGTCAATCAGAGCTGTCAATCAGAGGTCTTAATAATATCGGACATGATGGAAAAACTCAGTTGATCCTGCACCGGGAACAGCTTGACTGGAAAATTAAACATTATAGAGTAATCATGTGAGAATAATGGATGGGTACTTTATATGATGATGGTAATAAACCTGGGGAAACCACTGAGCCCAGTGGTTCAGTCATGCGTCTCCTCATTACCTTACTCTCGGTATTTTACACTGTATTAATACTAACTAGTCAGTTTCTACATAATGCAAAGACAATTAAGTGAAGGCTGCAGGAGAGAAATTAAGGAACATGGTGGAGTTCTGGATCCATGATCTTTTTCTAAGGTCGAAGGTCATTCATCAAACATCATTCCCTTATCATGAAGGATAATGCAGCTACAGAGTTCATCATGGAATATGGAACCTTAATACCACACTTTCTATGAAAATACAAAAGTTATATAAAAATGGTGTATTGCAACCTAAAGATTTTCTATCAGCACTGAACTCAAACATTAATCTCTCAGTAGCTTAAATTTGTTGTGACTCTTCCATCACAATAAAAACATATCGTCTAATGTCAATCCTCTCATAAACTCCAGTTAAAAAGATCATAATATTCAATTCATTTTAATTAAGAAAGAAAATTAAATTTCATCCGTAATCCGTTGATCGTCAAACTCTTAACATGAACTGTCTCATCAAATTAGTGACACTGTTTCCACTGACACTACATGTCTGCATGTCTCTGTCTTTCAAATAGTCACTGTGGCAACAGTTTATTCTCAGAAATGGTTGTCCCTCCTCCTCCTCCTCCTCTTGTCAAACAATCAGTGTTGTTTAGAAGCAGTAAACCATTCTGTCAGAGCTTCTGCAACAGTTATAACTAAGAACCAAAACATCCTGAAGAAATATCTCAGTCTGATGAAATAATTTCAACAGATCTTTAACTAAATTTAGAGCAGATCTCTTTATCGCACAGTAACTTGTCTTTCAGTCTTAGGCCACTGTCACACATAAGCAAGTGTAGCCATGTAACAGTGGCAAGCATTTGCCTCATGTGTGGAAGGGAGCCAATAAAACATTTGCTTCTGTTTTGCAAAGCAATCTGCTAAGTGACTTTGTTTCTTGTTCAACTTTGTTGAACTTTATCCTGAGGCGTCACAGCCTCAACCGATGACCCTACATGGCTGCCATTGGCTCTTGTTTCCATCATGAGCCAAGATGGAAGAGACCATGGTGTCTCAAACCTGCCATAACTTAACGATGTTTCACATACAAATTATAAACTGGAACTTAGAAAGCACTCATCCAAAAACCACTACTGCAACCTGCTCTTATACTGTATATTACTGGAGCCTATACTCACACCCCCTCTATGTGATGGTGTTGTGATGGCCCAGCCGGTGAGCAGTGCCCCACATGGCTGAGTCCAGCCAATCAAAGGCAATCCAGAGGCGTGGTGTTGGATGGGCAGTACCACCCCAGAGGATCTTCATAGGAACTCCTCCCCTCCCAGCTGTCTCTGATTGTCCCTCACAGGTGGATTGAGTCAACTAGGCAATCAGGAGCCATCTTAAATCTCAACCAGAGGATACGGGAGCCAGACTGTCTTGATCTACTGAGGAGTGAGAACCAGACGCTTTCCAAGCCAGTCTCAGGGTAAGAGGCCAGCAGCCTGCCTTTTGTTTTATGAAGAGGAATAATTGCTGTCTCTCTCTCTTGGATCAGGGAGGGCCCGACGAAGCCCCTGATGCCACCTGCCAGTCCGGTGAAGCTTTTTGAGTTACCTTTGTGCGCCCTCCTCCCTTTTCCCCCTCAGTTTATAAATAAACTCCTAAGTTATATTCACCACAACCCCTGCTTCTGACTGCTCTTTTCCAGTTTGTGTACCCACTGTTTACCCTTGCAAGGCCAGGCTCCCACAGTTTACAGCTGCTCAATTGCTGCCCTGGCTTGTTTTTGTTTCAATTCTGCTTCTTGTTTTGGTGAAGCCCTGCAGCACGAGTCAAATCCCATTAGTTACATCTGCTGCCACATGTGTACATGATGTGACTCGATGCAGAGAACAAGCAGCTTCTCCGTAGCTGCGAAAAAGAGATTGAACAGGAGAATGTGACCATGTGACTTCTACTAGAAAAAGTGAGAATGGATGTCTGAGTTTAAAAAGACTGACAGAATATCCGAGTGTGAAATGGGCTTAGCAGGAAAACTGAGTCCCACATGGTTCAGAACAGCAGGTCCTCACAATGGAAAATAATATAATCACTTATACGGAGTTTGAGCAGAGTGAGGCTAGGAGCCGTGGTCCACAGGAGACTAAATACTCATTCATCAAGATTTATTTATAACTGTCTTAGAATTCTTGATGGCAATTATTTTATTTTTACATTCATTCCCTCTGTTTGTAATTTCCACTGTTCCACAGGGGTTAAGAGTCAGTACACAAGTTGCACCAATTACTCCACTCTTCATATATTTTGAGAAAAAAAAGTATAGAAGCTGCAACACTTTTCGACTCACTGCTGAGGTCCCCTACCAGGTGAGAGTGTAACACACATCTGTACACAGGAAGTTTTTACTGACCATTGCTCTACGCTTCATCGCTGATGTGGAGAATGTTTCAATCGTTAAAGTTTTCAATGACTGAAACTATGGAACTGCATCTGGAAACAGAAGAAACTTGTTTGAATCTATCTTTTGTTGGACTCTTGTTGAAAGACTCGACTGACCGTGAAAACAATTATGTCAACAAGAAACGGCACAGATGAGTTGCAAAACTAGAAAAACAACTTGAAAATAAATTGGCTCTCTTTTTGCTTAAGAACAATTATACTATCTCTTCCATATTATATCATATTACTTTGCATTGCATCGGATCCCATGTGTTGAATCATCACGCATCACAAAGAGAGTAATTTTATCCCATCTCATTAGTCTTCATATGAATCATTGACACTGCATAGAGATTCTTTATCAACCTAATGGCCCACAACATTGTTATATTTAATCAAAAACCTGTGTTTGGTTCTCATGTCAGATTAACAGTGACTCCTGGGAGCAGAGATTTTACACGACTGTTTACGAGAAGGGAAAGTGAAAGACAAGTTCACCTGAATTCCAGCTTTGTAAATAATATGCAAATTGAAAAATAGGAGTAAAACTTTAAATGTGACATTGACTAAGATTTTCAATTAAGATGTGATTCACTGTGACAGCTCTGGCAGAACAGTCTGATAGGAACTGTGGGTAAGTTTGTGTGAGGCTTTATTAACCTGCAAACAGCCTCTCAGCCGCTGCAAGTAGCAGAGATATGAATGTGTACACATGCAAATAAGTGACTTCAAAGATAAATAGGATTGAAGTTGTAAAATATATGAGGAGAATTTTCATTTTATCGATTAAAAAATATTAAACTTGTCTGATTCATCTGAAGAATTAAATCTCATTTACTTTATGGAAGAGTTTGTAAAAGTAACAGATTCTAAACGGTTTAAAATGTTTTAATATGTTAAATTATATAAATACTGTATTATTTGACTGTACACAAAATAATTAAAATTTTCCAATCACAATTATTTATCAGTGACTGTTTCTTGATATAGAAATGGAATTGATTCACCATTAGTGTCAAAGTCCATATTTTAATCTTGCTTTGATTAAATAGACATTGTGGCAAGACAAGGAAAGGCAGAGACGCAGGTACTGTTTACAGTCGTTTATTCAGTAGCAAGGAAGAACTAGCACATGTTCCCCATACGGGAAGTATATATAGCTGCAGCCTCTAACATTACCCATCAACCCACTGGGTGAGAGGACACACCCATGAGTGCACGCCACACAGCCCCCCCCCCGAACACCCAGAGGGAAAAAAAATTGGACAAAAGTCAGTACCTGCCAGGGGGTTTAACGAGGCGACCATAACGGCTACGCCGACCCCCGTCCGCAAACGCAGGGGTGGAACAGGCAGAAGGGACATCATTTACAACAGGCACAGGATCAGGAGGCACAACTGGAGAAAACAACACAGGGGTCTTAGAAGGGGGGCGACCACGACGGGGAACCCGGGCCGGTAGCACCTCTTCGCCGGCCAACAGATGAGCTGGCTTAAGCCTGTCTAACGAAACACACTCCCTGCGCCCGTCCCATGTCCAGAATGAAACTTTTAGAACCCGCCTCTAACACTCTAAACGGGCCGTCATACGGGGGCTGGAGGGGAAACCGATGAGCATCGTGACGCACGAAAACAAACCGAGTGGTCGCGAGATCCGTTGGCACGAAAGACCGAGGAGAAAAATGATGCACGGGCACCAGTGCACAAGCGGCCTATGACGCAGGACATGCAACAGCAACCAGAAAGGGGGCCGAGCTCTGAGGCAGAAACTCCCCTGGGACGCGGAGCGGCTGACCGAGCACCAACTCTGCAGGCGAGGCATCCAGGTCAGCCTTAGGAGCCCAGCGCAACCCGAGCAATACCCACTGCAACCGATCCAATCAGTTTGCATCTGAGAGCGCAGCCCGCAATGACGCCTTAAGCGACCGGTGAAAACGTTCACACAAACCGTTAGCCTGGGGGTGGTAGGCAGTGGTACGGTGAACCTGTGTGCCCAAAGACTTTGCTAGCGCCGACCAGAGATCCGAAATGAACTGCGGGCCTCTGTCAGAGGTGATATCAGACGGTGCACCAAAACGCGAGACCCAAGCTGAAAGAAAAGCACGTGCCACGTCCGCAGATTTCGTGGAAGACAGAGGAACCGCATCTGGCCACCTAGTGGTCCGATCTACCATGGTAAGGAGATGTGTAAAACCCTGGGAAGGGGGAAGAGGCCCCACAAGGTCGATATGCACATGATCAAAACGCTTGGCCGGAATCAAAAATGGCTCGAGGGGCGCCCTAGTGTGCTGGTGAACTTTTGCGCGCTGACACGCCACACATGTGGCCGCCCACTCTTTGACCTCTTTGCGAAGGCCAGGCCACACAAACTTCGAAGACACCAACTTCACCGACGCCCGGACACCCGGATGAGAAAGAGAGTGCACCATATCAAAGACCCGACGGTGCCAAGCAACCGGCACCACCGGGCGGGGGCGGCCCGTGGAGACCTCCTCCAGCTCCAGACCGGTACTCGCAGCTCTCAGTGCAACGATACCCGGGTCCCCAGGTTGATCGGCAGCCAGTGCTGAAAAATCAACCCCAAGATGCACAGGGCACACCAGCACCCGCGACAGGCAGTCTGCCACATGTTGGATGTCCGTTGTGAATTCGGAGATCGCCGCTAGATGGCGCTGCTGGCGAGCAGACCATGGCTCTGTCACCTTCGCCATAGCAAACGTCAATGGTTGTGGTCAACATAGGCTGTGAAAGGGCGGCCTTCCAGCAGGAAACGGAAATGACGCGTAGCCAGGTACAACGCTAACAGTTCCCGGTCAAACACGCTGTATTTTCGCTCACTGTCTCGCAAACCGCGGCTAAAAAATGCAAGGGGCTGCCACGCACCCGCAACACGCTCCTCCACAACTGCACCGACAGCCAAATCCAAAGCATCGGTCATGAGGGCGATGGGCGCCCGAGACGCGGGGTGCGCCAGAAGCGCCGCGTTAGCCAGGGCAGCCTTAGCCCCCTCAAAAGCCTGGATCCTCACAGGGGTCCAGTCAACCTGGTCCTTGGCTTTCTTAAGCTTCAAAGCACCATACAATGGTCGCAGGAGTTGGGCCGCACGAGGCAAGAAACGATTGTAAAAGTTTACCATGCCCAAAAACTCCTGTAGCGACCTGACCAAGACTGGACGGGGAAAATCCGCAACCGCATGCACCTTCAAGGGCAAAGGAACCGCACCCTGCGACGAAATGCGATGGCCCAAAAAGTCTATGACAGACAGCCCAAACTGGCACTTGGCTGTGTTGACAATGAGACCATGTCCATCAAGGCGCTGGAAAACCTGCCTAAGGTGCGACAAATGCTCATCAACGACGGGCTGGCCACCAAGATGTCGTCCAAATAGACGAAAACAAACGCGAGGTCACGTAACACCGAGTCCATCAAGCGCTGAAACGTCTGCGCTGCGCCTTTAAGGCCGAACGGCATTCGCAGGAACTCGAAAAGCCTAAACGGTGTAATGACTGCAGTCTTGGGCACGTCCTCCGCCCGCACAGGCACCTGATGATAACCTCGCACCAAATAGATTTTAGAAAAAATTGTCATGCCCGCCAGGCGAATCGAAAAATCCTGAACATGCGGAATGGGATAACGATCATGGGCCGTAATGTTATTTAAACGGCGGAAGTCACCGCACGGCCGCCAAGACCCGTCCGCCTTGGGCACCATTGTGGAGCGGCGAAGCCCACGGGCTGTTGGACCGCCTAACGATCCCCAAACGCTCCATGGTAGCAAACTCCTCCTTCGCGGTGGCTAACTTCACGGTGGCTAACTTTGCGGTGTCGAGGCGACGCGAACGTGCCAAAACGAGCGTACCCTCAGTGGGAATGAAATGTTCCACGCCGTGTTTAGTAACCGCGGCAGAAAATGCGGGCGTTGTCAGCGAAGGAAATTCCGCCAGTAAGCGCTGAAAAACATCCTTTGACGCCGCGAAATTAGAGTGTGTTAACGGCCCGGGTCCCCCTGTCTGACACGGAAAAGACGCAAAAGACACAGCATCAATGAGCCTGAGATTAGCTACATCCACTAACAACCCATTAGTGCACAGAAAAACTGCTCCGATAATAGGAACCGTAATGGAGGCTACAACAAAGTCACACAGAAACTTGCGTCCATTGAAACACACAGTCACAGACTTGGTACCAAACGTCTCTATAGCCGAACCGTTAGCCGCTGTCAGACGCGGACCACTGCCACAGGCCGAGAGGTCCGTAGCTGCAGGAGGGAGAAGGCTCTTCTGCGAGCCGGAGTCCACCAGGAACTGATTACCTGATATGGAGTCATGAACAAACAGCAGATCCTCTTGCTCGCCAGCGCCCACGGCTGCTACCGAGCGCCGGCTCTTCCTTTTCCCCAGTGCCTCGAACGGAGGAACGCAGCGGTGCGCCTTGCTGCCGAAGCGCCGATGGAAGAAACACAGCTGGCCGCGCTGTCTGCGGGTGGAAACTGCAGCCGTCAATGCCGGAACCTTGTCCTCCAACGTCGGCTGCAAGGACTCCACGGCCACACTCTATGGAGACGTTCCTCGAAGTCAGCAGGATCCGGTCCGCCTGCTCAGCCAATCCACGGAAGTCGCCGGCCGCCAAACAAGAAGAGTTGGCGAGGGCTGCGCGCACCTGCAGCGGGAGCTGGCGCAGAAAGATGTGCGGAAACAGGAAACCATCATCCTCGGAGCCCAGCAACGACAGCATCTCGTCCATCAGGTCCACTGCCGAACCATCGCCCAAACCGGGAAGCGACAGTAGATTGTCCGCTCTCACCGCGGCTGACAAGCTGTAGCGCCGGATGAGAAGCTGCTTGAGGGCGGCGTACTTTCCGCGCATGCAGGAGCTGCATCACGCGCCGGGTGGATTGCTGGTCCAAAGCCGCGACCACCAAAAAATACCTGGAGTCGTCTGCCGTTACTCCTCGCAGATGGAAAAGAGCCTCGACGTGCAGAAACCACGGCGCGGGGTCGTTCTGCCAAAACTCCGGCAGTTTAACTTGCTCCGCGAAGCTGGTCGTTGTGGAGACACGGTCCACGGGCGCCGGGGAAGAAAATACATCTTCCCCCGATGAGGAAGGGACACTATCCTCCTCTACCTCGAACATGTCCAAAAAACGGGATCACCAATGTGGCAAGACAAGGAAAGGCAGAGACTCAGGTACTGTTTACTGTCGTTTATTCAGTAGCAAGGAAGAACTAGCACATGTTCCCCATACGGGAAGTATATATAGCTACAGCCTCTAACATTACCCATCAACCCATTGGGTGAGAGGACACACCCATGAGTGCACGCCACAACATAATGCTTTTGTCTTCTGACACATTAACACTTGACTCATGCAGTAATGAACAGTATAAAACATTGACATTTATTTGAAAGGCAGACTCAGGAGGAGTGGACAGAGTCGACTAAATGTCTCTTAAGTTTCCCTTCAGACAGAAGCAGCTTGTGAGTGAGACGAGTTCAAACGAGCTTCATGTTCCCCGTTACTGTCCTCGAGGTGTGGATGCGGCCTGTCTGCTCCAGATGTGCCGTACAGATGTGAGGCTGAGGAGCCGACAGCTGCTTCTCTGATGTATGTCAGCACAACAAGAGCCCTGCTGCACAAATACACATTGACACAAACCTACTGATACAACCTGAGTCCTCAAATTCACAGTCTGAAAGACTTCAACCTTGAAATTGAAAGAACAGTTAATGGAAAGCTGCAGCAGCAACATGTGTCAAGAACAACTTTCACAATCTTCTTCAGAAGGAAAGTTTCAAATTATTTTGGTTCTCCAGAGGAATCTGCTGCAGTTCTTCAGATTTCTCTCTTTGGGGAATGAAACTGAAGTTCACGTCTGAGTTTGACCTTCTGAAATGAGGAAACCTCAGTGAAATGTAGAGCAGCTGTGCGCTTCATTTCCCAGCTCTCATTTCAGCTCGGCTCTGCTTTAGAGTTTAAATCTCAATATTTGACTCGGCATTGAAAATAACTAAAGACACTTTTAAAATGTAATATCTTCAGATGCATTGCACTGTATCTGTCATGATCCACATAAAACAGTTAAAGCATTAGTTTTGTGTCCCTAAATAACTCTGAGGCCATGTCAGCTTAACCTTTGTTGTATTTTTGTGATAGTTAAATAACATGAATTGACAATAAAAATACCTATAACACATTTGTTTTACACTTTTAACATGGCATTACGAGTATAGAGCATGATTCAATATGACATTTACAGTATTATTTTTTAACATTGTGGTACCATAACTAGTAAGGACATTTGTGGTAGTGTTACTACATGATCTGAATGATTATTGTCTTATGTAAGAACAAGTTCTATTTCTGCTTAAGGATATTTCAGACTTTTCGCAGTGATTAATCACAGGAAGTCATGAGAACACACAGAGACTAAAGGTGAGCTTTGATTCTACACTAAAAATCATTAAATCATGTCAATTACCATACGAATGAAGCTCACGGTTTGTTTTTGCCAAGTGAGGATTTGCAGCGGCCTCTCATCGCTCTACACGACTCTGCAGACTTCAGCCTTCAGCTCAGTGAGCTTGAACAACACCACCATGACATTGTGAATACAGGGAGTACTGCAGCCACAGCTTAATACGGCCATGTCTGACAGTGGAAGTGCACAGCTTGAGATCAATGGAGCAACAACACCTTGTTGTTCAGTGACAGTGTTGCACATCTCTGCACTGTGGAGGAGGTGTGTGGATGAAAACGCTGCTTCTATATCACATGTGAATGAGTTGAAGTTGTTGGTTTGGTCGTCAGTTCGATGTAACATCTGTCGAAAGTAACTCATGCTATAATTGTAGGAGAACGAAAACCTGCTGCTTCAATATTGAATCAGGACTATTCATGTGTTTTATTTGTCTTTTAATGTTTACCAATAAACATTTTTAGAGTCTTTTTTTTTCAGTACAACATTGCCTGTATAAATATAAATTAATTTATCTCTTTGACAGAGTAAATCAACATATTGGAATAAAAAATACACAAAACAAATCAAATCAGATCTAGAAAATGATGCAGGTTTTTTTTTTACCAAAGAAACAAAAACAATCAACACAGCATTTTCTAATTGAAAATGTGAATGCAGGTTGAAAACAGTTTTTTATCATGTAATGTGTGTAGTCTACAAGTTGAAATACAGAGCAGATGCAGTTATATCAACTCTAGGAGCAAAATCAGCACATTCACACATTCCTTCTGTGTCGAAGGTTTCCAGTTCAATCCAACGCCTCCGCCATCCTATCCTGGACACTCTTCCTCGCGTGTGAAATCTGATTTCTGATATTTCCGTTTTATACCTGGCACCAACCAAAAACCAGCAGTGTTTCAAGTAAAGAATTGGACTGAAAATGTAAACCAGCGTTCCACATGGATCTGTGTTCAGGCCTTGACATTTTGGAACAGCGACCTGATTTGATCACCCCGGTGCGATTGGGAACTCCTGATGGTTAAAAACATCCGCTGTGGTGCAGAATTCAAAGCCTTAAACAACATGACTCATAATATCTGAGCTTAAACCAGAGACAAGTGACAGTGAGAAACCAAGTGAGCCCCGCTGAGCCCCCAGCACTGTCATCCAATCAGCTCATTCTTATGAGGAGCAGCATTTGAGCAAGACAATATTAAGCTCTCATTAGATTTTCTAACAAAGACTATAAAGAGAACATTAGCAGAAGCTTCTTCCACTTTATGACTCACACATGTAGAACAAATAAGACAAATGTCATCCTGCTTAAGACGATTCCAAATTATTTTCTTTCTGTGAGGACGTGATAAACAAAGGTTGAGAGAAACGGCTTAAAAGTGATGATTTTTAAACTCTGCACAAACAAAAACACCCAGAACGCACACACAGTTTATTTGAATTTAATTGCGTCACTGCTGAAATCTAAATTAAACTGCTTCCCTGAGACTTCTTGTTAAAGAAAACACAAAATAAATGTTGTTTAAAGCTGCATATTAATGAGTTAAAAGTGTTTTTTTTATGTTGAATGACTGTGCTTTACTCAGAACCACGTGTTTTGTCTCTGTGGTAGTTTCACTGGATGACTGCTTCCGAGTTCTATCCTGCAGCTTCCATAATTAAATATATTGAAATCACTGAAATCAGTATCTAAGCTATTACCAAGATAAGACTTTCATCCAAAATGTGCTATTTAATACATAAATTATCCACGTTTGTCTCCACATTGTATAATGCTTGCAGAACAGAAACAACAGGCAGCCTGAGACTTCAGCTGAATAGAAATGAGCATCTAGCAACAGAAGAGAAGCTACAGAACCTTTCAACGGTAAACATAGGATTTACAATGAGACACAAATCAAATGTATTCTAAGAACATTTTCAAATGTGTCAAAAATGAATACATTTGTGTCTAAATGATTTACAGATGTGAATCAGATTTGTTTAAAATTCACCAGAGAACTAAATATTGAAAAAACATCAAACTTTCTGAATATGAGACATTTAACTGTTATGGAGACATCTGTAGAAGTCGATGGGATGAAATAGTCAGGAGATTTCTCATTTTTTTGCACCTCTCTGTGTGCGTTTTATTTACAAACATTTTACGGCTACAGTGCCTTCCAGACAGTGGGGTCAGGGCAGCGTGCTCACAGCCAGTCTGCAGAGCAAGTTAAACAGTTTTCCATGTGGTTGCATGTGACGACTGGTCTGCAGGTCAAAACTGATTTGATTGTTTGGGTTATTTTAGTTTTACTCCATATGACTGACAGAGACATTCAATGGTGAACTGTGTCATGGCAAGAACACTAATAAAATTACTTTCTCTTTAGCAAGTTGTCTTCAAATTAAAGGAACAATATTTGTTATATTAATGCAATGCTTTATATCAATCAACACTGACTACTGGTTGATCAAAACTGATTTCGGTTGAACAGCTGCACTGCAGATAAACCAGGTATGATTAAACTAAATATAAGTTAGTGATACAGTTTCCTTTCACTCCTTGAGAATGAAAATGTCACAGACGTCGTCAGAACTTTTCCTTTTCAACATCTCGTGTACATTCTGCCTGTGGCTGCTCCTCTTTACTTTAAACAATCTTTATAATAATTTATTTAGTCTGTCATTTCACATCAATCAACTTCACGTCCTCACAAACACATTGTCCCCACCATGCGTCCTTCATCAGCCTCGGAGGATCCAACTGCAACGTCCTCCTCCTCAGCTTGTTAACTTTCTTCACCTCCCTGCTCTGCACTGTCCCTTTCTCTAAATCACAATCTGTTGTGACAAAATCACATTATTCAAATGTATTCATAAATATTCATGGGGAGGAATGAGGGAGGCCAGTGGAGGTGTTCTGCTTCCATATCTCTGTTCATTGTAATTACACAACTGAACCACACATGGATATGAGAGACACACAGAAAGAAAGTGGGAGAGATAACACTGACTGATTTCTTTGATTGTCGTACGCCCACATTATCAACCAAATATTCAGTGAAACTCTCTTCTGCATTTCAACAAACTGTGTCTGTGGAGGCTCCATGCTGAAAACAGGCAGTTAGCTCCAGACTTCTGAGGGTATCGCTGCAAAAGTAAATTTGGCAACCCTTTGAATATTTAATGGTTTTGTTACCCCAAAAAACATACAATCATAACTGCTTGCGCTATAGTACATTGAGTTTGTCTATACTTGTGTTTTACGAAGATGACATCACATATTTTAAATAATAAATACTGAAGATCAGGTCTTTCTAAAGGCTCACACAGATAACACAAAGGAGAATAGCAAGTCTCATTCAGCTGGAGCCATAAATACGAACTCACTGTTTTCTTCAAATCACCCCCTCAGCTAAAACATGTGTTTTCATATACATTTTTAACATTTATATTCTGCTGACATTTTGCCTCTTGAGTCAGTTTAGTTACATTTGTTCAGACACACACACACACACACACACACATATATGCAGTAAATAGACTGACCCATCCCTTAAAAACTTTATCGATCTTTTGACGGTCTAGGGTCCAATACCTGTGAAGAATCGCAGTAACAGTGAAAATGGGGTTGTTGAAAGAATGGAAAGGAGTGGATGTACTCTATCATTAAGAGGTCTTCCTCACCAATGTTTTAAAAACAAAATGCTGCTGCTGCTTCAGAGATCAGTGCATTTCTTTGAATGCTGCTGTGTTTCTAAGCACAATGCTTATCGTAACAAAGCTGCAAATACGACATGTCTGGATATTATAGAAATCTGATCATATTGATTTGATCTCAAACTCTCAGGTGTGATCCCTCTCAGTGAATCAGTATCAAGTGTTGTGTAGGTTTTACTTGCATGGAACTTAGCAGAGCTGATCAGAGTGAAACCAATAGGAGAGCTGGAACCGACTGTGTCCTGTGGCTCAGAATCAAATCCACTCTCTGTGTTCTCTCCACTCTTGTATTGTACATTTGGGACTCATCATTACTCTCAGTTCCCTCATTGTGACCACCTCGACCTTTGTTGGGACAAAGAGCATTCGTTTCACCGCTGATTGTTCAGAGCCTTCAGTGCCCAGGGGGAAAAAACATGGCTGCTGCTCAGAGATCATGAATAATGACTTTACATTATGAGATTTCTCTGTTTTAAAACCTCGTTGCTGTGAGCAGCTACAGTTGGTGGAAAATATGAGTCAAGATTTCACCTTCACATTAGAATCATTTGTAATAATAATGGAGGTTAATTGTAAGAGCCGTGGGTTGTGTGGGCGGCTACAGAGAGGACAGAGAAAAACACAATATGCATCCTAATGCATTATAACAAGTTGGTGCTGGAGTAACGGTGGATTGAAAACAGAGCTAATGGCTTAAAATCCTCAGTTCAATTCACAGCACTGATCCTAAAATAAGAATAAATGTGACTACAAGAAAAAAATGTCAGTTTCAGATTCAAATGTAAGCTTCAATATAATTTTTGTATGTTTTCACTAAATAGATTTGAATTAATGCATTCTTAATAAAATAAAAACTACAGCTGACTTACACCTGTAAAGGAAAACACGACCCTGCTGCAGTGACAAGCTTTGAGAGTGAACATTAATAATATACAGCTGTCCTGATGCAACAATTCACTGCCACTGGAAAGAAAAGCTCCGAATCGTGTAAGGAAGCTGCAGCAGCTCTGTGCTTCACAAAGAGTGAGTGTCTGCTCTCATTATTAACGCTGACCTGCGCCATTCCTTCTGTTTAAATGGAGGGATGTGAATGATTTAAAGAGTCAGGGGCACAATATATCTGATCCTGTACCTTCCCTCAGATCCACTTTTATTATTTAGATAACTTACTTCTCACGCCTCAGGTTTTATTGGTTGAATAATCGCGTACAAATGTTACTTTTATTTAATAAGACTCACAAAGTGCTGAGGCTTAAAACAAAGGACTATAAAGTAAAAAGAAACTCTCTTCTCCGAGTGCAGAGCAATTCACTTCTCTGACCTTTGTGCCAAACTATACAAATTCAGTTTGACTAATGCTGCTTCTTAAAACATTTACATGTTGTGTCAAGCTGCAGAAAGTGGAACACACGATAGAACCAACCGACCAACCATCCAACCATCCATCCATCCAACCCACCATAAGACATACAAACCAACCAACCAAAGGTCTGTATTTAAGTGTCTAAAAGGAGATTCTTTATCTGGCATGTCTGAATTCAACCTTGCTCATCGAAAAAAACTATAACCCGACAAATATATGTGCCGTGCACATTGGACAGAGGGATGAATGGTGCGTGATATTACTTCCTGTCCTCACCTTCCTGACAGCAGATGGATGATATTCAAATTGAAGTGTGAGGATTTAAATCTCATAGGTTGGCACAGAGACAGACAGCTTGAAGTGTCGGGAAATCAGTTAATTTACCCAGAGATGAGAAAGCTGACAACCACAGAACAGAGACTCGAGGTTGATGAAAATTCACATGGCAACAAAAACAGACAAGATTCTCAGAAAGTGAATTTATTTCTGCAATTTCTATTTTATAAGGAAAATGTAATACATTTTGAGCCATCTGGAAAAATGCAACAAGTGTCTGTAAATACAAAAGCAGTGTGTGTGCAACACAGTCGTCATAAACAAATGGGACACCACCATTTAAATCCTCAACACAAATATGCAGATCAATGCAGTTTCATGTGGCGAAAACAGAGCTGAGGAGAGGAGTCTGATCAATGACATCACCTCTCACCAATGTCTGATCAGAGATCCATCAGTGGATCCTTGATCTCAATCTAAAGCCTCTTTCTTGTCTGACAGCAAGACAGTCAAACAGTAGATGGATGGAGGCTGTTGAGAACAATCGACTGAGCAGGAAACATTTACTGTGAAGTAGAAACAGGTTAGAGTGTGAAAGATAGACGGTAGAAAGAGAGAGACATGTTGGAAATATCAGGGCTTCATCTCTGTGATCAGTTCAGGAAACACATCAACTGTGTCAGTGATAGAAATGTGGAGTGGAGAGCAGAACTCAGGCTGATTCCATTTCATCTGACGTACAGGTGTCAGCACATTGAGCATTTAAACCTCTACCTGCTGAAACCATCATGATATAATGTCCTGGCTTCTACTGAACCTGCTTTGAATAAGAAGTGAACTAAAGCAGTCTGTGTCTCTGCTTCTGTGCTGCACTTAAACAATCACTCAACGGTGTATGTTTCATATATTTGTTTCTGAATCCCAATCACGTATTGATTATTGATCAGTATTGACTGATGTTGGAACAGAAGGGCTTCAGAGGTTCATGCTGTCAGTGGTTAAATTATATTTATGTAGATGAAGCTGCAGTGAAATTTTGCATATTGTCCTCTCATAAAGTTAATGACCACATTGGACCTTTGAAAAGACATTTAATATGACTCAGCGATATCTCAGACGGAACAACAGAGGTAGAACTCACCGTGTCTAAAGTAAAGAACACATTTAATATCTTTATTATTCTACAATTACCCACACCAAGAATGGAAAAACAAAAGTAATTAATGAAACTGCCACCACTGTGAAAATAGGAGGATCTACGATGATGAGAAATAATCAAAGAGAAAAAGACACAAACTTTGAGTTGACGACAAATCATCACATGGACAAAGAAACTGCACACAGGTTGATCCTGATGTGCTTTCTTCTCTACAGGGAAATGGGCTGTGGCAGACATTACTGCAGCACACACACTCAGAATACTAATGCAGCCTCTGCTGCTTGAAACACACCCAAGGTTACACTGCAGAATTAGCACAATGCAAGGAGGTAAAGAAGAAAGAGAGGAAGACAGAATAAAACTGGTCTGAGGTCAGACATTCAGCATCATATACTAAACAACACCCAGTCTTCCATTCCTCTTTTACAGCAGCCATTTCTCTCTTTATCACCCTCACTCTTTAGCAGCCAGTCTTCCAGTGGCGACCAGGGAGTCCTACCACAAAGATTTATTCCAGCAGCTGCTCACCTTATTCTCTCTGTAGGAGGTTTAGAGCACCTCGGACTTTACAGCCAAACTCAAATACAAGACATGAGACATAAAACTAAGTGTGTCAGCTCTGTGCCTCTTTAACCAGGATGACTCCCGTGGATGTGATTGTCTGGCACGACAGATGGACTTTGAATCCAGCTGTGATAAACTGATCACCTAATGAAATGTTGAATGTTGGATTGTTTATGTCATGAGGCCAATTTTAAAGATGTAAAAGATTCAGTGATGTTAACCTGCCCAAGAGGTGTCTCAAAGTTTATTAACTCAACTGCAAACAAAAACCAGCTCTCATCGTTGAGCGCACACGCACATGCACTAGCACACGCACTCACACACACACACACCCACACACACACACACACACACACACGCATACATCCAGACACAGTTGAGTGACACTGGCTCTTTGCTCTCATACTTAGTTTTACAGATGATTAACTATTGACAGTCCTTCTTTTAAGCCCTTGAGCAAGGCACCTAACCTTGTGTGTTTAGTGAACACCATCAGAGGACGTTAATGACCTGATTTAAATGCAGACTACTGTGGTGAGCCGCCTCAGGTCAGGTCATCTGTGGAGGCAACACTTGAAACACCAACTTCAATAAAACATCAAAATGTGTTTACTAATAAACAACAACCAAGATAGATTGTCATGACAACAGAGTTCTAGCTTGAAATGGTTTAATCCTGCGGTCATCTGATGGTTGACTTTACTGTAGAGGACTGGAAAATAACTGGCAAAGCTCTCAAGCAAAAACAAGTGGTCAAAAATTCACCAACAATGGGATCATGATAAATATGAAAAGCAACATACACACACCTGCTCAGGTGTACACCCACAAGTTAGTTTTCTGAAACAGCCTGAATGAAAAAACACACAAGTCTCCATCTCTTCTGTCCTTATATGTTTATTATCAGACTGAATCTCAGTGTGATTTATATTTAGAGGATCAGTAGGAGGAAAAACACGCCACCTCTCTTATCTTTCTGCTCTTGTAAACAACAAATCGATTAGTTTCTCCATCACTTGCAGTTTTCTTATTAAATCTGCTGCTGTTGAAAACCAGAAATGCAGTAAAACTTGAATTTGAATCAGCATCTTGGTGAATTTATTACTGCACTGACGAGAAACCTCTCCTATGATGAAACTAATGTGACTGTATCTCATTTAGATAATTCCTTAGTCTGATAAGATAATTGACAATGATACAGTGATTACCCAGCATTCAATTGGGTGGCCAGCCTTTTGAACTTGTCGATTAGAGGGGCTGATTACCTGAGATCCTTTCATTTCACCATGCAAGTAATGAACTACTTATGTAAAGTAACTGATGTGAGTGTGTGTTGTTCAACTGTAGTTGTGCAGATCACACTGCTGCTTTAAATGTCTGTTTGAAGGTGGAATGTTTGGGATTTTATTGACATTCAGACCAATGACACTGAATATTTAAGATCTGTTAATAACAAAGGAACATTGTTCATTTAGGGTAGAAATCTACATCTTCCTTTAATCAATTGTTATGGTCATGGGTGTCAGGGTTTTATTTTATTGTTAATTATTATTTGCAGGAGGAGTTTGTTTTAAATTCAAATAGGTTGTGCGATGAGTCCCATTAGACTCATCGCCAGGGAAATCCCTCACCTGGCTACGCCCACTGACAGCCCAGTCCACCTGTTCTTTGGAGGTTTGTAAATGTATCGGTTTGAGGTCTTAAGGAATGATTGACCAGACATTGGAGCCGATGGTGGGACAAAGGGTTGTAAAATTTTGGCGGGAAAACATTATCCAGCAGGCCTAAGGATCTCCCCCTGGTGGTTGGAAAATGTCCTGAAGAGCCTTTAGGACCCCTGCTGAGTTCCAAGCCCCGCCCACTGAGGTCCAACTCTGACACTCAAATGGCTTAAAGCCAGCATCATCCTATGACCAGCACCTCAAGGAGGCAGGACCTCTCAGGTAGAATAAAACCACTGAGACATCAATAATCGCTGCTCTTTCTCCCTGCTGAGGACTTTGACCAGGGCCCTTCTGGGCCTTCCAGATGTTCCAGCTCTAATGGGGGCGACATCCACAAAAGTTTGTTTTAGCTTCTCTTTTATTTTATCTTTTAATCTCTCTATCTCTCTATCTCTCTCTCTCTCTTTTCTCCTAAACCTGTTTTGGCACACGTCCCGACCTACATTTATACATTTCATGTTACATGGAGAAATCTAGACTTAAAGAGCCTTTATACATCTCGACGCCATTCGGCGCCAAAACCACGAAATAAGAAATCTCTTCGTCTTAAAGATCCCCTTTGTTAAGGTCATTGACCGGCAGCCATTTCGCTTTTCGCAACGTGGCTTCACTAGGCAACCTCCATCTTGAAAGTACATGAATGTAACATCACCTTGAATTCGGCCAGGCGACGTCACCACGTGACCTTGTCATTACGCCATAGCCACTCCCCCTTTTCTTTCTCACACACACACAGACAGGCAGACACACACACGACCACACACACACACATAGATACCCTGTATCACATGCGTGGTCTTAATTGTGATAAGTGCTGCTGCTGTTGTTGCCATCTTTGAAATATTGGAGTTTGTTAAATGAAGAATCATTGAAATAACATTAACTTTATTTCCCTTTTTAAGAAATACTTTTGTAATTAAAGTATTTGTATTTCTGTGATTATTTGTGCATATGTATATGAATACAGCTGGATTACTATAGCCTGTGCTCGAATTTAAAACCCTTCATTGTTTATTATATAATCATTAATATTACATATTGAGATTATTAATTTAACTTTCATCACTTGAGACTAATAATTAAAGTTTGACTGGTTGGTCCCTTTAACCAGGGTGGTGCCCCGCGACAATAAGCAATGATTACAGATTGTATTATTCTTAATTGATAATTTTATTGTTTTCATTAATTATTTTAACTATTATTAATGGATAACCGTATCATTTCTAATTAATTATTTTACTATTCTTAATTAATAGCTTTATAATTTTTGACTATTTTTAAGTCTTATTTTTATTTTTAATAAATAATTGTTATTTTAATCATATTGCATGATTATTAATAATTAGCCAACGTCAAATCTACTCCTACTATTTCACAACAACACACAAACCTGAGAAGCTGCAGAGCGCGATGGCAGCAGACAGGTGGCGACCAAACAAACCAAGAGACGACTGGAGACAGGAACTGACCCAGAGCACGACTCTCTTTACCTCCCTTACAGGCCATGTCATGACTCACGAGCCCGCTGGTAGAAGACGTAAGTAACCCACAACATCCCTAGTCCAATAGGCAGCCTACACCTAGAAAACTGAGGCACACAACAAGTAAACTGCATACACCGCAGGGAATGAATTAAATGTTGCTAAATGTGACTGTGAAGGAGGTAGCATTGAGAATAGGACTAGCGTTTAATAAAAGTGTCTAGTATATGTCAGGTTATGGGTGTCCGCCCATATGTGTGTATTTTTCGCTTGTATTTGAAAAGTTAGGTAGAGCGTTTTCTTTGTTCTTTTAAGTTGTGAAAACCAGATGATGTGTTTCCATGAGTCGGGCTTTAGTGGTTTTGTTTATTGGTTTTATGATTTGTTGTTACCTTCAGCCCTTCTTCTCATCTATGGATTTGTTTCTTAGATGCAAATGTTGGAACAATAAACTGCTTATTTTACCTTTTCCATCACAAACAGATGTTACTTTCCTGGGTTCCCTCATCCATGATATCTGCAGGGTTGTAACATTCAACATGATGACACAATCTAATGTCCATAGAATAATGACAACGCTGGTGTTTTGATTGATTCCTTATAAGCTTCTCTTTTACAATGAAAGTTTTTCTGCCAACAGGCACCAAATTTAAAAAACAAAAATATGACTCACTGGGTAAACAAAGCAGGAGCTCTTTTGTTTTCTCTGGTTACAATGTGGGGCTTTTCCCCAGGTTACAGAAAAGGCAGATGTTGGAACAACAGGAGAAACACTGGTACCAAAATAAAAGATGCTCAGAGGCAGAGACGACTGAGACAGAGAAAGATACGAACTGAAGTTAGATGAGATTCAAGGTCTGACTGACACAGAAATAAATTCAGCCCTGGACTCATTAACTGGGACTGACCTGTGGTGGGGGATGATTAGGTTGGGAGGTGAGAACAATCCTGGAATTAACACACAGAACGCTCTCATGCAAAACTCTAACACAATCCTCCAGCCTGCTGATGTGATGGATTAGTCGCATAGCCAGTCCAACAATAGGGAAAAAGCTCTGGGACTTGACCGACATTCAGTTGGAATCAGTTCAACTAGAGCAGGACCAAAAGGTGCTACGTATGAATACAACCTGGGTCTTTATCATGTGACTGGAATAAAGGTCTCTAGTTGGGGTTGGGATGTTTACTGTTGTTTGTGCTTTGGACAATTGATTCCTTGTCTGTTAGATAATCTTGATAATCAGGTTGTTCCCTTTCTAAATGAGCAGTAGGGAAAATTACTTTATTCAATGAGTTGATCAGACTGGGAGTGATCGGTCTTTGTGACAGTGTCGGTGACATTGACGTCATTCAACGCTGGAAAGAGAAGATGTCTATCATCAATCTGACTTTCCCGAGCCCTGGTTTCTTCTTCCACCCCGGTTTTCGGTGCTCTTGCTTCACTTTGTGTTGTTGTCCACACAAATATCAAACTCTACTGTGATTTCCTGCTGAATTCACAGTGGGAGAAACAAACGCAGCACAACAACAACAGTTGAGATCTTATAATTTCAAAGGTAGAAAAATATGCATCATTAAAACATTTGAATATAAAGAAATGTCTCAAACTAATTGAGTGTGGAGCTTTTGTCCTTTGACTTGTTCTTGAAAGATTCATAACAAAAGACAGTTGTCCACAGTCAAAGCTGATATTTCAGTTGTCCATCAGTTCCTGTTGCCTGTGAGGATTCAACATGTTTTCATGTCGTTTCTTTGAAAGCAAATTTCTTCAGCAGCAGGAAGTGGTAAACATTCAAACTGAGGCCGAAGACTCACATCATGTGTTTCTCCGTGTTGGGGAGGTTGAGTGTCTGGGAAGTTTCTCTCATTTATTTTTCCCTGAGACCATTTTAATGTCAGTAGAGTTAAGGTATCCAGTGGCCAAATCCAGGAAGCAGCTCGGTACGGTTTGTTATGGCTCACACTGACACTCTCTCTTCCCATTGTAAACTTAGCTGTCCTACTAACAAAATCCATGGCGCACATATGCACGTACGCACACTCACTCACTCTTACACACACGCATGCACGCCAAGTCTTAACAGTCAAACAGCCCATTGATTTTGTGAGGATCAGCCTAAATGTCCTCACAATGACAGTATTGAACCAAAATGTTCCCTCATAACTATAGATAGACATGTGCAGACAAAAACACACAAACACACATATGTTTTTACAGCTATCCTTATTAGGACTTTGCACTGATTTCCATTCATTGAGGACAGCCTTACCTTATCCCAAACCTTAATCATGACCAATTCGTGCCTTACCCAAACACTTAACTCTAACCTTAACCTGACCAAAATAATTCACGTCTTACCTCTAACCTTAACCAGCCACTTAAGAATAGATGCCCTGCTTCATTCGGACCAGGCTATGGTCCCCTTAAGGTAAACTGCCCCTGACAAGGTCGGTGATTATGTTGGAAAAGGTCCTTAAAAGGTAACAAAAAAGAGTGCTCACACACACACACTTTTCTCTGTCAACCTGTTTCTCAGTCAGATATTATATTACTCTTTTACAAATAGCAGAGCTGCAGTGCCATTTCTTACATGTGAACAATGAACAAGAAAATAATAGATTTTCATCTTTCACAGAAGTTTTTTTAACAAACGAAGAAGTGAAACAAGAAAGACGAGTGGCTGATGCTGTTTTCCACAGAGGGCATTCGGTAAAACAATACGACTTGAAGAGCCTCTTACTCTGCTCTCACGTTATTACGAGAATCTGTGGAGCAGCACAAATCACCTGTGATCCTCTCAGCACAGCAGCGAGACAGAAGGAGAGCAGAGCGTCACGCCTTGTTACTGAACACACACAGTGTCCCATGTTTACACATTATATACAAGACTCATCACATGTCCAGCATCTTTGACCAACGGCACTGAATGTGATACAAGCACTGTCTGCTACATGACACAGCATGAAGTGATGAAGAATGAACGTGATGAAGAGTGACTGGTTGTACTTTATATCAGAGAGTCTCTGTCTGGTTTTGGATTGGATTAACAACTGACCTCTTAACATTCAAACTAAACACTAATCGTTTTAAAACAATAAATCTGTTGGGTATAGACTCAATGTAAAAATTATACAGAGCATTTTTTCAGATTTAAAAAACACATTTAAAATCATATATTTATTTATATTTGAAATAATAATCGGTTTATATACTAATGAGAGTGAAACATCATGGTATGAGTTCAGTATTTTTCACAGGTTTTAACATCAAACCGAATCATTACTTTTTTTTCTTTTCTGTAAAAAATATATTTTTGACTTCAAAACAAACCTAACCAGCAGAATGTGATGATGTACTTATGGATCATTTGTGTAAATGTTAATTCAAAACTATAATAATCTTGATGATAACATTAGTCCAATAGAAACCTTGTCAGTGGCACATCCTCTGACATTCACACTGAATTTATGTTCATATGTAATTCTAACATGAGCAGGAGGTGATCTTATGCGTGAACAAGTTCAAAAGGTTCACAGGGAACTACATGTTAGAATAAAGTATAACTGATGAATACAATTAAAATGTGTTGTTGTGAGAAAAAAATAAATAAATAATGACACCACACACACACACAGGACTGTGCGTAAAACACGTGTACGTGAACATCACTGACACACTTTCTACAGCAGCACTGTAATGTCATGTCAGAACACACTGTGCTGTCTGCTGGTGGCCACGCAAGACACACACACACACACACACACACACACACACACACACACACACACACACACACACACACACACACAAGAGAGAGGGAAGACAGACATGAACTGTATCTCTATCAGCACATATGCAGGACCACAGCTTTCACACGTCAGTCATTCTAACACAATAAATAACGATTCTCTCTGTGAGTGATCAGCCTCACATCATGAATTCATGACACTTCAGAGCTGCTCTGCTTATCAGAGTAGGTTTGACTATAATAGATCATCACTTAACTTAACGAGCAGATACCATCAGTCTGCATGAACACATGTAGAAAATCCTCCAAACACAAAGTGATGTCAAGTGACGCACAGCAAACACACACACGTGAACTCGACCAGCTCAAAAACATTAAGAACGAGAAATTTCTTACCTGAATTTTTGTGTCCGAAGATGAAGGAGAAGTGGAAAGTCCACAATGAAGCAGATCAAGAGACAGCATCCCCAAAATAGAAAAAGGGGGGAAAAAATAGATAAATTCAATTAAAACACAAAATTGAACACAAATTAAGAATTTGATTATATTTATTGCAGTAAACAAATCAAGTTTTTTGGTCCGAGGAGAAAACGTCAAAAAGTATTGAAGGAATAACAAGAGCGGAAAGCCTGACAAGAATAAATGACATTGTCAGTTTGAACATAATAAAACCCTGTGGTTGTATGCCCCTGTCAACCAGTACAATTTCAGTCCAAATACATTTTTCTCCAGACTCATTTGAGGTCACCCTGACCTTTAACCCCTGAAATTGAGTCAGTAAATGTTTGATCCAGAGAGACAAGTTATAAAAAAATTGAATTATTCCCTTTCAGACAGTCCGAAGAATATCATGTATCATGTTCCATGTTCAAATTGTGTTATGTGAGAATACAGTGACCTTGACCATTGACGTTCTACCATCTAAATCGAATCAGTTCACATATGAGTCCAACTGGACATTTGTACCAACTTTAGAAGGATTCCCTGGAGGCATTCCCGAAATACTACTTTGTGTGGTCACAGTGACCTTGAGCTTTGACCAAAATCTAAAAAATCTAATCAGCTCCTCTTTTGGTCCAACTGAACAACCTAAAATAACCTGCTGTTCACAAGATTGAGATGGACAGAGTGACAACCAGAAAACCTTGTCCATCTTAGTTTCCTTTGTTATCAACTAATAAGGTGACGTCTCCTGTAGAAACAGAGGCTGACAAAATCTGATCCACGCCACACTGAGATTGTGTGTGTGCCAAGTGTGACATGGCAGCATGAGATTGGCTGGTCTGAGATCAGGCCTGAGACGAGCTGAAGACGACTTGGTTCTATCAGCAGGAGAATGTTATTCATCTGTTGATGTTTCAAAAAGAAACGTGCATTCAACAAAGTACAATCAACAGTAGCAAATACAAACACTATCACACTTTGACTGTTAATATCACAATAAGAGTGAGCCATGATCTGAGTTCAGCTCATTCGGCTTTAACTGCTACAACAACATGAAGAAAGAGTTGTTCTTTCTTCATGTTGAGGCAAAGGACTGTGTAGCTGGGTATCGTGACTGTCACATTAAGGTTCAGAGCTTTTTCTGTTCACATGTTATTCAGGAGAACACACGGGGAGGAGAGAGGAGCTTACTCTAAATCCACTTCTTATTTATACAGTTTAGCAGCTCCTCACTCATCAGTAACAAAAGCAGAATAATACAGACTTCATGTGAGTCAGTGTGAAAATTTTACTTCACAGCAAATTCATTTTCATTGTTAGATTTACTGTAAGATGAATTTATTGATCTCTTCTGTTGGATCTTTGGATTGGTCATCAAGTCCTGTCAACACTTTTGTTAAGCTGCCCAAACACTGTGTGACTTAAGAAATGTTGTTGTTGAATTCCAACTCACACTGAATGAAAAGCTCATAATTTTTTTGCTCAAACAGCTGACTTGGCTCCTCCAAGTCAGCTGTGGACCGGTGTTTAGGTCAAAGTTTGTTTGCTAAAAAGAAAGAAACACACTGTCCGGATCATATGTGTAATTTTGTGGGTCGAAAAAAAATGCAAGAGGCTTTGTAAGGTGGACAAGCAGGTGGCTTGGAAGATGTGGCCATTTTGCTTTGGCCATTTTGCAGAAAGAAAGCAAATTATGTTGAGACTGGTCACCAGTCATTGTCTCGTTCATGTTCTATTTTCCTGTGCAACTGCTTCCAGCCTTTAATTACATTTCCTAAAGTGTTTTGCCCTTTTTAGTTGGGAGCTCCTGGTACCCCCTGTACACTGCACAACAAATGCTGCATGACAGGTCGACAACAACGTACTAAAACATCAACCAGCTTCACAGTTTACATGAGTCTGACTCTGTCTCTCCCTCTCAAACAGCCCCACCAGTCACTGCAGCTCTGTCCCCTATCGCTCTGTGTTCATGTCGCCCTGTTAAACTTTCTCAGCGGGACGCCGTCATGTAGCAAACTGTGCCCTGCTCACACTCCACATCCAGGAGATCTGCCCCGCTGACAACGAGCGGAGCGAGAAGCTACAACATGTTCCCACTGACAGTCGGAGGGACGGAGAGTGACCGGAGCAGAGACGCTACAGATGTTCACCAGCTCGACACGACCACGAGAGAGGAGGAGCACAGCTGGAGCCACATGGAGGCTGCACCCGTCACTGACTCACATGTGAAGGTACAAAACATGAATGCTATAAAAAGAAAAGAGTTAATATTGAGGGAATATTTCACAGTATTTTCACACCTTCTACTGATATTGTGTTTAGATACCAGTCATTTCAAGTTCACGTTCCTTTGAGTTTGTGTTATGATTTCAAAAAACTTTGTTAGTGCAAAATAATGTATTAATTCAGATTAATGTAAATATTTTTGTAATAAATGTATGGTAAGATGTTTGCACTACACATTATGTTCCACGTCCCTCAGGTCATACAGTTTTTTACGACACATACTACATAATGTTTTGTACACGTTTATGAGCCCAGTTCAACAGAAAATAACCATCTATTAATTCCACTTGTTTCTCTATGATCTGTAGCCAGACTAAATATGTTTCATAGTTATTCAGACTGACAAAGGTGAAGAGCAAATACATTTTTACTTTCTAAGCGATCATCTCCAACTGTCTCCCAAAACATTCTTCTGTTTTATATCCAACAGGAAATTGAGCAGAAATGTCAACAGATAAATTCTTCACACACAGAGGAGGAATAAACTTCTTTAGTTTGACCTTTTACTTTCCCAGAGTTTGTCTCTGGGCTCTTTGCTCTTTATCTCTCATAATAAATCTCTTTGGTTCTGATGGAGAGTCTGGACGCTTCATGAAAATGGTGCACTCCTTGTTGTGAAAGGTCTCAATTAAAAGTAACATTCTGTTCTCAGTCTTAAAATGAGCAGCCAGTAAAATTTCAGACGCTCCAAGTCCGCAGCCTCGACGACTCTGCAAAGATGTTATGTTGCTGGTGAAGAAAACTGTCTCCACTGGTAAGAAAGTAAAAGTCAGTGAAGATTATTTTACTACTGAGGTGTTGTATAAGCTGTAGATCTATAAAACAAACGATATAAAACAAGATTAATTAATACATTTTTTGTTATTGTTTTCAGTTCAATATAATACTTTTTACTGAAAGAATAAAAAATGTGATCTGATGTTTGATATGTAAAATTGAACAGCTTAACTAAAGTTTAGGATAAATTCTAACTAGAGGAAATCTATCTGCCTAAATTTGAACTTACCAAAATCAATATGAGACGAGAAAATACTAGAGTGTCGGGAAAAATAAATGAATTGCAAAAATTAGTTTAACATATTATTATCAACACAACACAGTCAACACAGTTAAAAATGAACTAAACATATTGACTGTGACCTATTTTCATTTCAAGTTGAACAGACACACTAATGAATGAAGCCGAGACACCAGTTGTTCTTCAAACATCTTCGATATTTGGTAGAAAACCTTGTAAAAGGATTTAAAGGACACATTGTATGCCCATTTTACCACAGTTGATATGGTACTTTGGAGTCTGAAATATCTGTAACACAATTTGGTCAAAATACCACAAGGATCATATAAAACAGTACCCTTTTTTTTACCTTTGACCGGTTTTGAGTGCCCCGCTCCCCTCTCCCCATCACCCCTCCTCCCTCCTTCACGAGATATAAGCGCCCAGACTTTTAGCTATCAATTAACTCTGTAAAAATATTGCTACTGGAGACAAAGATATTATCTTGCAACCGTATCTTTTTGAACCAGAGTCAGGTGGGCCGAAGCCAGAATGCGAGGGCCCCAAAGCCCCAGCTCCCCAGCGCAGCCCCGCGCTCCACCCTCTCCCCGTCTCGTCGTCTCCCCGGGGAGAGGTTGGAGCACGAGCCCGGAGAACTCGCGAGCTAACGCTAGCGAGCTAAAGCTGCCGTCTCTACCCGAAGCTGGTGAGATGAAGGTGGGGGTTGGTCCAAGGCCATGTAGCGAGACTCCCTACATGGGCATGGTGTGACTATGACGTTTATTTCGGTCGTATTCCCATTCAACACCATCTAGGGTATATCGTTTCTGACATAGAGGAACCACAACAAATTGCGGGAATTGTTTTTTTCCAGAGTTTTTGGGACAGTAGACACGCCAGATACCAAAATTAACATGTATAAGAACAACAAAAGTGGAATTTTCATAATATGTCCCCTTTAAGATTGATGAATGTTTCATCGTTTTCAGCCTCACAAATCAGTTTCATCCTGCAAAGTGATAAGAGTTAAAAGTCCACTGGTTTGAAATGTAAATATCATCTACCAGCACAAAGAAGTGTCTCATTAAATTAAACACAACAATCAAAGAGGAAAAAAAATAAATCTGGATCTATGAACGAAGAAATCTATTTTCAGTCACTATTTTCTGTCAAAACCTCAAGTCAGCTAAAATAACACAGGACGAACCAGGGCTAAACTAATATGTTAACCAACAGAGATAGACCATTATTAAACACAGACGAGTAATAAACAGTCAATTGAACTTAGTGAACGAGTCATAAGGGATACAGCAAACTAAAGAAATATGTCATATGGAAAGGAAGATGGATCGGGACCGGTACAAAGATTTCAGTGATGGTCACAGTAACACACAGAGCTGCATCAAAAGCCTCACCGACCATAGTGTGTTTTTATCCGTCAGACAAATAGAGAGTGTTCCAGCTGACCTGACCCTCCTCCTGTCCACTACAACTAATCCTTCAATCAAACAGCATCTGATTGGTGTTTTCATCAAGAGACACAAGGTGCAGGCTACTTAGTCAGATTTGGCAATGATCATGTTCAGATGTTTTGTTATAAATTGCTAGAGACTTTGCTATACATCTGTATGATTTCAAATAGGATATTCATTCTAAAATTGAAAATGTCTGTTGGTTTCATCTTCAATTACTCTGACCTGTCATATCTATGTGGATGCTTAAACCTCTGCAGCACTCTCACACATAGAGGTTGTTAGTGCAGAGAGATACGCTACACATCTGAGAAAGGGGCCGATAGCCAAGATGGTTTGAAAATAATCATTTTCTGTTCAGAAGTGAAGTTATAACCACTGAAATGATTCCGCAGTTACCCAGACCTAACAGACCTCCTGTATAAACATGTTTAAAGTGCACGATTAGCTCTGATGTAAGAGGAACGTGTGGGTATAGTGAGGCTGAGATCTGTGAGTGTCCTCGGAAATCAGGAGGCGAACAGCTGGAGCTCGGCACTCGTCTTCTGAGACAGAGATAACCCTGCAGTGAGCTGAGAGGACGCCCTGCTAAAGAGACACTTTTACTCTCATACAGTCTTATAAGATCATCAGCTCAGACGCTCTGAATAAGAAACATTTCATCTGAGTGTAGAGTAGATCCTCTTCAGATGCTGTATCTTGAGAGGTTGAAACTTCTCTAAGTCAAAATGTGTAACTTAGTGGGGGCTGTTTTGGGTTTCCTGGGAATTGTTCTTAAATAACTGTGATTGAACAAGACTCTGCAGACACAATAATTTGTATACATTTATTGATATATAAATATATACGGTTTCTCATATATAAGTTCTTCAAAATAAGCACACACCTGAATTAACACGCACACACACTTCAACAATTTGCGGAGGGTTGTAGCTTTATTGGATTTAAAGATTAAAAGATAGCAGTGGGTAAAAGAGGCATTGTGTAAATGTAAATACATACTTTCAAACAGTTTATTTCATACTTTTTAATACTTGAAACACACAGACACAAACATTTGGAATAATATGATCAAAATGTCTGCAAATGAGGTTCTGAATTGACCATTACTGGACATGGAGACAAGGGCACAATATCATAACCAAGTTGCAGTCTTTGGTTTTGGACTAGGACTACTTTTGGCCGGGAACAGAATGTGACGTAATGTTGTAATAATGTCTGGTGGGTTCTTAATACATCTGTTGGGAAACACTGTTTTTATGAAACCAAAGGCTCCCCTTTCGGACTACATGTTAGTCAAAGCCTGAAAGCAGCATGTATTTTTGTTCTTGGAAAAAGGCTCCCGAACTCAGGTTCCCAGGATGCTGCATGCCCCTTCTGTTCCGGACATCTTCACACATAGGTGTGAAAAGCCACAAAAGTCAACTCCAATTGGTCACTCTGGCCCCATGACCTCTGAGGTCACCGGGCCTATCTAAGACCATGATCTGCCCCAACTCTTCCTCTTTCCATCCACCCACCGAGGAAGCAGGCGGCTAGCCGTTTCTCCTGCATCGCTGAGGAGAGGGCCTGGCTGCTCAAGCACAACTTCAGTGGTATGCGCATGCATACCACTTCACCTAGTTAAACCTTCCCCCAATATCGGTCGTAAATCAACCTCAGAAAAAAAGGGGTGGGGGGGCTACTATCTTAGGGGGTCAGCGACCATCGTAAAAGCCCACAGGAAGGTGTGACTCTTTTGGCAAGCCACCATTTTAAAAACAACCTTATTTACATACACAAACACACAAACAAACTCATATACACATCTTTGTTTAGTTTGAACGTTTGTTAGTAATTTGTGTTTTTATATTTTATTATGTTCATAATAAATGTTTTCTTTTGCAAATGTTCTTTCATTAAGGTTGCATAAGTGAATTTTGCCAACTGCTACACTGTCATGAACTCCATAACCTTCACTGTTCATTATATAATCTTTAATAGTAAATATTGAGATTTCTAATTGAACTAGATCTAAATGGGACTGATCTTAATCAATAAATTTGCTATCTTTTCCCTTCCTTTGAAGGGAGAACTTTAACCAACTAAAGTTGTGATTTGATAGCAATATTTTAAATATGAATGTTTATATTTTATTTTGATAACCAAATTTATCAAAATAAAATATGAATACATTTTCATCGAGCTGACAAAAATTGAGATAGATAGATAGATTGATCTCGTGCAGACTTGATGGTCTGATTCACTTGTCTCAAATCTTCTTGACTTTTGCTTTCGGAGATCCAGACAATTTCTTCAAGAATCAGATGGGATTTACAATTCTGGCTAGGTCTGTAGCTTCACTGTTGAAGCAGTTGGTCAATAAATCTCTGGAAGCATCTCTTTGTTAGCTGTTTTTTGAAGCACTCAACTATTTCAGCTTCAAGACTTTGGTCCGGTGTGAGTAGCAAGTTTTTGATATTCTTGCCAAACTTGCCTGCTAACCACGGTTTAAGCCTCTGTCTTGCACTTGCCCGTTTGGAACAAGCCCCTCTGGGAGCCCCTGCACTGTCTGGTTTGCCAGACGTATGTGGCTGGTACACTTCTCAGGTCTGCAGCCAATTTGTGAGCCACACTAGTTTTGGACTTCCAAAATCATCATGGCGACAAAGGCCCTAAGCTGTTTCTCTGTCTCTGTAAACTCATGGCAAGACTCTTTTAGTTTTCCTCTTTTACCTCAAACTGCACATGATCCTTTCTGCATTTGTTTTGTAGGACATAAACTCCACATCTGCGCTGGACTCTATCTTCCCCACATGTCTTCTCAATGCCATTGTCCCTATATCGGCTCTCTTCACCCCCATCATCTCCACATGTGTTCTGCGCGCCATAATCTTCTTATCCACATCAGTTTGGTATGCCATCATATATTGGATACGAGCATCCAGTGGATGGTGGTAATGCACCTTGGCTTTGGTTGCCAGCCGCCAATAAACGGAACTAAGAAGAAGAAGAACCGGCCGGTTAGCTCGCGATCTAATGTTACCCGCGGTGCCTGGCTAGCGAGACTCTACATGTCCTTGTCAGGAGTGTTGGTTTATCCTAAATAAGAGATGATCCGGACTGGTCCAATTCAAGTATTTATTGAGACGCAATGAAAGTTGAACAACACATAGCTATGCACAATTATCACAGCCTAGGCTAAATCAGTTAGCAATAGGTTGTCAATAATGGCCCTGAACAGAAGGGGTTTGATATTATTATAACGGTAGATTTAATGTGATTGGTTTAAAATATTGGAGGTGAGTCACCGCAAATCAATTTGGTTCTCCGTTATTGGTCCACAGCTGTAGCCCCACACCTCTTTTCACGGAATCCAGGAAGTGACAAGAAGCCATTCTCAGTCACGCTACTACCCTATGCTGCCGTTTGCTAGACAACTCTCTCTCTCCTGATAGATCGATGTGTTTCATAAACTAGCCTTGAGTAGAAAATATTATGTTCTGCTTGTACAGACATTCAAAACAACTTAATCAAAACAAAGAATCCAAAACAATGTTAACAAGGTCACTCTGTCCGACCTCCAGAACTTATAAGACAGGTGCTTGAAATCTATGTGATGCTATGACGTTTATTTCGGTCGTAATCCCATTCGACGCACTCTAGCGTATCGTTTCTGACATAGTGGAACCACAGCAAATCGCGGGAGCTGTTTTTTCCAGAGTTTTTGGGACGATAGACATGCCAGATACCCAAATTAACAGTAGAAACACTAAAAAAAGTATTTTTTTCATCAACATTAGTCTGTCAGACTTATCACCTCATTTTCTCTGTATAGTGCAAAGATCAGTATCTTTGAGAAAAAAATGTTAAAAGGTATCTCTGCCTACGTACTTGTAGCTGTTCAACACCACCCTAGTGTCACTCCTCAAACTGAATTTTGAGACTTTAAAGGAAGGGATATTGGCTGATGCTACTCTCCTTCGATTGGTCTCTTTGAAAACTCCAGGAACTCTGCAAGACTGATTGTTGTAATCAAAATATTACAAGTCGCATTTAAGAAATGCTTTCCAGCAACAATAAGTCTTGAGCAGTGATTTAAATATCGGTGGTGTGTTGGCGAGCCTAATCTAATCAGGATGGGAGATCCAGAGCCTCAGGGCCCTGACAGAGGAAGCCCGGTCCCCTTGAGTAGCCAGCCTTGACCTAGGGACAGCCAACAGGGACAGGCTGGCCGTTCTCAGGTTAAGACCGGGATTATAGGGAGTCAAGAGCTCCAAAATATACATGGGGGCCAGCCCATGTTGAGCTATAAAAGTTATTGATAGAATCTTAAAATCCATCCTGAATTTGACTGGTAACCAGTGAATGGACACAAGAATTGGCGTGATGTGAGACCTACAGTTTGTTTTTGTTAAAATATGACGATTCATCACGATAATATTTTGGACAATATATGATCCAAAAAAATAGTTATCATGACAGGCCTTTCTTAATATTTATTACAATGCACCAAGTGAGAGGTTTACTGGCACAGTTTACAGCTTAGTTCTCTGAGAATTTCTTTCATATTGTCAGGTTCTGTCAGTTTAGTCTGTGTATTTCTGTCTCTGTGTTTTCTGTTTCCTGTTTTATTTTGTAGTCTCTGTTCCTTGTGGGTGGTTTCTGTCTTCACTTCCTGTCTTGGTGATTGTGTTTCTTACTCCTCATGTGTTGCACCTGTGGCCAATTACCCCTGCCTTCCCTGTGTGTATTTAAGCCTCTGTCTTTCCCCTTGTCCTCTGTCGGGTTGTCTGTTTTTCAAGCCTTGTTCCATGTTGCGGTTGTTGCTGTGTTCCATGTTGCTGGTTTTCCTGAGTCTAGTAAGCTTCCTTGTGTTTTTGTCTTCTTGTTCTAGTTCATGTCTTTTCAGTGTTTCAATTCCTTTAGTGTTTGTTTTGCATTTTGTTAAGTTAAAGTCTCTTTTTGTATTAAATACACCTTTTGTTATATACCTCTGCTACTGGGTCCATCTCCTTTCCTCAAGTCGTGACTCATATCCAGCAAAATTGGTGTTGTACACTGAAATATCCCATAACTGAATTGATATTGAAGGTAATCGGGAAATATAAATGAATCGGATACTGGTAACCTTGTGAATCAGAATCAAATAGATTTGAGAAATCAGAACTGTACACAGCCCCGATCAGCATGTACTTAAATAAACTAAAGAAGAATCATATGACAGGATTCTCAGCACAGAAGAGGATTAAATCTGATGTCACAGGGTGACAAAACGAATGTCTTGTCTCAACAAAGAAGATCAACGCAACAGTTTGCGTTGACCTTTTTGAGTCATGGCAGCTTATTAAGAAATTATCTTCAACCAAGTCAATTAGCTTTCTTAATTTCTACTTAATTAAAAATTGTTACAATGAACACTGTTTAAATTGAATACTGCTTAAATTTAAGTATTCAAACTACTTTTTCCACGTTATTAAAAGGAATAAACTTTTTTTCTTAACTTAATAATCACTGACTTTTTTTTGTATGCCCACTAGTGGTTTGGAGTATATTGCAATGCACAGCATGGTGTCTTACGCAAGTATAAACAAGGTTTCAGCTACTGATCAAGGATATAACCTTTTCTCGCTAGTCATTTAATGAACTGTACAGTGTCTGGCGGCTGAAGAGTCCACCGATTTTGACACGTTAATCTTCATTTTAGATTTGATTTAGCTACACTTGTTGTTTTGGAAACTTCTTCAGAATTGAAAACAGATGGAGGAGCACATTTTGACGAATGAAGAGCGTGGTGGAAGAGTTTAAAACAAGATAAAAAGGATCTTGTGAGTGGAGAAACCTCTAGAAGATGAATTTCATTACCCATCCAAGATGCTTCCTACCTCAGTATCCAATCCTGTGTGATATTTCCATTGGCTCCAGTATTTCAGCCGAAAGTTTTTAGCAAAAAATATGACTGTCTAGCAGTGACTGCAGCCTGTTTTCACTAAGCCTCATCTGTCAGCTGCAAAACAAGATCAGCGCGGCTGAATTCTATTGAGGATCCTGAGGAAGCTACAACTCGTCAACAACACACGGAAACTGCACCTATTTTTTTTTTTTTATGATTTACAACTTCCAACTTCTGTTGAGTGCGACCGTCATCGTGTTAGCAGCAGCTCTCTGGATACAGTCTCTCATCGTCATAGAAACAAAGATCAAAACCACTATATGCTGCTGTAGAATGTATAGAGGATCTGTCTCACTTTGTTTTTCTCTTCTGAAAAAGCTCATCCTCCTCACTTACATGAAAGAAGACAAAAGTCTTGTTTTGTACAGCATCAACACAACATTTGTCACTATCAGCTCTGATACACACTTCAATTTTTTTTTATTGATTACTATATCACACTTTTTTATTTGCTTCTTTTACTATATCGACAGAAGGAAAAATGTCCTGCTGTCCTGCACATCCAGAATCAAATCAGAGGATTGCTTCAGAGCCCAGAAAATTGTAGTTTATATGTCCATGTTACTGACAGAGCAGACGGGATGAGCTCGACAGCAGCTCTGTTGTGTCTGTGACACACACTCACCAGTGCAAATGGTTTTCTAGAAGTGATGAAATCTCACTGCATCTTTTCACATGTCATCACATCACCTTTCTCCACCGTGTCTGCAGTTTAATACATATATATCACCTTGATATATATGGGCATAGTTGCCCTATGTTTATTCAAACGCATGCTGTCAGTTTGAGAGCAGGGTTTATTGCTTTCACATTTACATGTTGGAACAATTTCACTCAAAACCCTGTGAAACTTCGGTTTGCCCAAGACAACAAATCCTTTTTTTCCTTGGCACAGAAATATATTATACTGCATTTTTGTGAAATGTATTCAGACTCCCAGAACAATTGGTAGCGAGCGCTTCTAAAAAACAGCATGAGCACAAAAGCAAAAATCATTTTTATTCTCAGTGTCCATGAAACCGGAATAATAAGTTTCCTCAAATATTTGTCCACACTAGCGTTTGAGACACTTATCAACAAAAAAAAAATTATAATGATCTATTCAAGGTGAGAAATGACTGAGGAGTAAATGTCACTCTGGTTTGACCTGAAAATAATGTTCTACATGCTGATCCTAAATATGAAAGTCATCACCTGAATATAAGAAATAGACAAAAGCTTTACAACAACTTTAATAAGATGTGATAATGAACAAAAACAGTATTATTAGAAGAGTAAAAAAACTGGACCAGACTGTTTCCTGAACATGATAAAAATTATTTCTCAACCCATTGAAAAGTTGGCAGCCTGTCCCAGGTAATGCTCCATGCCTTTACTGTAATATTTCATTTCTATGTGTTAGTAAATGATCACGCAAACTGACGGTCTGCAACCCCCTGACCAAGAACCGCAGCAATATCCCCTAACCCACATGAAAATGTATTCAACATGAGGCAGCAGGCTCTGTAAAAAACAGTTGTTTAACATTAATTTACTGTTTTGTTTGAAAATAAACCTGAATAAGTGTATATGTAGATACAGATTACAAAAATACAGTAAATGACAATAAATTAGAAGCTGTCATCCATGTATCTATCCACTCATTGTGAAAACCACTAAAGCTGTAATCTGTAAATATATATAATATATTATGGATATGTTTACAGGATACGTCAGTTGTTTAATGATTTTGAATGTCAAATAACATTGAATTAGAGCTGGGCGATATGATCTAAAACGAACATTGTGAGATTTTTAGGCTATTTCCCAATACACAATATACTGTTTATGTCAATATTTTGAAATATCCTCTAAATCACTGTACAAATGTGAAATTCAACCCTTTGATGCACAAATGTCACCAGTATGATGATTCAAGTTTAACCAGGCAGCTGCACTCGTAAGCTTTTAACAAATTAAAATAAACAAGGTAGGACTTCCTACTGGGGCCTAGTTCTCAAAGACAATTAACAACAACAGAGCTCAAAGCAACAACAAAATGCCTTCAGTAAGAATCCTTTAGAAAGATATTTCTAAACCATATAAGTTAAAGTGCAATTTCTCTGTCTCATGTTTGTAACAACAGATCATTTTAGTAATGGCAAATTTAGAATAGCATTGTGTGCAAACCACATTGGCAGAAGTCCAGGCTGTGACGGAAAAAACCTGACTGAACAACAACACTCACGACCCAGGAGGAGAGGGAGCGATTCAAACAAACACTAAGATACTTCATGTACTGATCAGGTCCCAATAACTGATAATTGTTTATTATGTAAAGTGAGTGCATATCAGCAGGAGAGAGGAAGAAAACATTCCAGCTCGATACAAACCAACCTTCTGATCATTGCGCAGCTGTGGAGCAAAGAGGACTCTGTGTTCCACTGTTTGTTTCCACTGCTCTTCAACAAAGTCTCACTGTGTCGCTGTGAGAGTGGAGAATTTCATTATTGAATTATATGTAAAAGCACAAACATTTTACACATCTTGATTGATAACAATGTCAAATCAGTCACAAATCAGAGATCATTTAAATCATACATGTGTGGAACCATTATCACAGATTAAGTACTGTAGATCTTCTTCCTGGACCCCAAGCGTCTTCTCCAATTGGAGACACTGACACCTTTCACCCAAACATCTCCAGGGTAGAAGCTTATTGCCTGGAGAAGACAGCGGACAACACATCTGTAACACATCTGTCTTCTTACAGCTGCTCTCATTTCCCTCATGTCTTCTCACTCTGAGAGGAGTAACACTCCCCATCGCCTCATCTCATGTTCTCTCATCTGTTCCAATGGTCTCTTTCTGCCTCCGTGTTTGTTCCCAAAAAGAAATCCAGCAGAAAATGATTCGGAGCCACTGAATCACGATTAATCTCCTGAGAGGCTTGAAGAGGAAAAGCCATAATTTCTGAGGTCCTAGTTAAGGTTAGGGATTTTGTGTGTGTGCGTGTGTGTGTGTGTGTGTGTGTCGTTGGCTGTGGTCTTGTGTTTCTTTCTGCCTCCTGCCTGCTGTGTCTCTCTTAACCTGTTTGTGGGTCACATCCACCCCTGGAGCGTCTCTTGCAACCCCTGCAGCTCCAGTCATCACATTAAATGTGTTAGAAGTACGATCCTCGAAGGATGTTTTAAGAATTGAAATGGTTCTTGATTTTAAAAAGGCTCCCGTCTATTGATGAGTACGTAAGTAGGTAACAACTTTATTGTGTGTTGTCTGTAGGAGCAGAGTCCAAAGGCTGAGGTCAGAGTCACAGTTAAAAGATGAATAAGCATAGGCATTCATCTTTAAGTTAAAGGGCAACCTCTAACCTCGACAATATCCAAGTCTCTGAATACATGGAAATTGGCAGAATGTCACTAGGTAAATGGCCCTGTCTGTTTGTGTTGGACTTACTACTACGATGATTTCAACCAATGTACTGTATTATCTTTCGATGCTGCCTATATTGTATTACTCACTGGTCGTTTTATTTTTAGAAAAGAAGTTGGAGGAGGACATGTGCTGGTTATTGTAAAGCTCAGGTTATTCTTTACTAAACAAAAGACTGTCAGCACAGTTCCCATTATGTCTGTTCTTCTTAATCAGCAAAGACAGAATTGGAGAAACCTCAAGCATTAAAAGCTGAAATACATGACACTACTTTATACAGTAAATGTAAATTATGTGAGACATAAACCTGCACATTCAGGAGGTTGCAGGGATTCAGTCAACTGAAGGGGAGCTCTTCATATCCTATATGAAGTAGTTCTAGATATAAAGAATCACTCATTAATCTCACTGCCCTTCCTGCCATTATTCCCATTATTCCAATGAGCGCATGGTGGAGAGCAGCAGGGCCCTGCTCTAACAGACGAGACACTTTATCAGCAAGCAGGAGAATCTGTAATATCTGTAATATTAATGTCGAGGCGTGTGGGTTGTGAACTCAACCACATTAGTAGAAAAGTATAAATTTACTCGAACTATATCTCATCCCAATACTATAGTCCAACAAATTTAACTGCTTAGATGTAATGATATTAAATAGCAGAGCCAGAATTTTACATCCATTATAAATGTCAACATTCATTATTACAGGCATAGAGGAGATTCTCACCGAGCCTTTTGGACAAAATGTACAATATTCTGTTGTGGTGCAAAAGAGCAGCTACATAACCATTAGATTAATCCTTTAATATCCTTGGTATATCATCCCTCAAATCATATTTCCACTTTATCACAGCATTAATGTATGTTTTAATGAATTAAAAAGTATAATTTCTACTAATAATGTAATCAATTTACACTTCCCTTAGAATTCTGCTGAAACATTGGTTATTATAAAGAACAGATGATCTGGCTGAGCAATCCAGCAATGTGAACAAATATTTTATGGCCATGTAATGTTTACGTGAATTGTTGGTTTAAATTTTTCAATAAAATATAAGTGCATTGATTTCAAAATGCTGTGTGTTATTAAATCTGCTGGTTGAACTTTGTTAGTAGTTATTAATCATCATTTTGATGAGTAAATTGTATTATCACGCCAAGTAATAAGAAATACCCTTCTGTGTTGACTGCACGACCCGACACAATGGAATACAGTTTACCTGGGTAAAGGGAGTGCTCTCCTTTCACCCAATAGGACACTGACCAGAGCAGCAGCACCTGATTCAGGAGGACAGACAACTCCTGACCCAGGAGGAGAGACAGATCCTGACCCAGGAAGACAGACAGCTCCTGACCCAGGAGGACAGACAGCTCCTGACATCAAGGAGGACAGACAGCACCTGACCCAGGAAGACAGACAGCTGCTGACCCAGGAGGACAGCCAGCTCTTGACCCAGGAGGACAGACAGCTCCTGACCCAGGAGGACAGACAGCACCTGACCCAGGAAGAGAGACAGATCCTGACCCATGAGGACAAACAGATCCTGACCCAGGAGGACAGACAGATCCTGACCCAGGAGGACAGACAGATCCTGACCCAGGAGGACAGACAGCACCTGACCCAAGAGGACAAACAGCACCTGACCCAGGAGGACAGACAGATCCTGACCCAGGAGGACAAACAGATCCTGACCCAGGAGGACAGACAGCACCTGACCCAGGAGGACAGACAGATCCTGACCCAGAAGGACAGACAGCACCTGACCCAGGAGGACAGACAGATCCTGACCCAGAAGGACAGACAGCACCTGACCCAGGAGGACATACAGCTCCTGACCCAGGAGGACCTGACCAAGAGGGACAGACTTCTCCTGGAGGATTTTATTCCTCATTTGATGAGACAGTTTGTGGATGTGAAGCCACTGTGATAGGTTTTATGCTTAATTTACTTTGTACATTCATGTTAGCTCATATGCTAAAGTCTCTGCGTGAGTAGGCCACAGACTACTTTGCTAGCATGAGCATGGCTCGCTAGCTAGCTATTATAATGCTGGCAAATGTAGCGTACTGCTTTTCTAGACACACACCAGCTAAATTGAGTAGATATGTTTTCAGTTGCTGAAGAAGGGGTCACAAAGGTGTTAGCTATATATCTTCTGTTTGTCAAAATGTATGGTGTTGTGTTTCATCACATTGCATTACATTTTTCTTAATAAGTTTGAACATGTTATATCTTTCAGTGAGTAAACCTTTTTTTTTCTCTCTTTGGATCAAAGAGTCTGCCCCAGGATCATAACACAGAGACCAGACTGATATAAACCAATTTCAAAGAGCAGCAGGTACAATGTGAACACAGCAGGTGAGAGGTGGAATGAGAAAGACAAAGAGAAAAGAGAGAGAGCTGGGAGCTCCAAGCTCCCTCATGTACTTTGACTGTCTTTAACTGAGCAGAGGAAAAACATCTTGAGGTTTAACAGAGCTGCCTGATATTTAGAACTCTTGCTCATTTAGCTTCCAGCTGTGTTGTACACTTTTCATTGGTTCATGTTGAGATTTACTGAGAGTGATTCATTGCTGTTAGTCACAGACACACAACTGACATCCAGCAACAGTGATGCTCCTCCATCATGCTGATTAATAAAACACTTCACCAGGAAAACGCTGCGACATATTTCACTTTCTCCCTACACATCTTATCCAAATGATTTAAAACTGATGATTTGTCATGTGAGAGAAGTGGATCACCTCACTGTCGTATTAGAGGTTCTGTAACTGAAACCATTTAAAGGACATTATTCAAACTGTAATAATGACTGTGCACGGACAAAATCCTCAGCAATTTGGCTTCTGGGTGTCATATTTACCCTGCAAATATAAGGAAGTGATGACAATGTGCAAGTTTATGTTTTATTGTTAATGATCAAAGTGTCAGTTTTAGAAACATCATTAAACCGCCTGCAATAAAACAAAATGATGTATCAGTACATTTACATAAAGACACAGAATCTGAAGCCGCTGTTTGTTGAAGGGGAACTGATTGTAAATTAGTTTTCTCATTGATTCTTCCCCTCTTCTCTCATTAAAGCTTCTCTGACAAAGAACAGACGTGACTAAACAGCAAACAACTGTGTGTGTTACCACGGTGACAATGATACTGAAGCAGGGTGGTTAACACTGATTCACAGCAGAACTCCTTGACTTGTTAAAACATAATTTTTCTTTAAAACAGGTTGAAAACTTTGTCAGTATCTTACGTAGTTCTCCCTACGTAATTTTTCTCCTTTCAACAATTTTTTTAGTTTTAAACAGACTTTTTTAATCCCTTCAACTATTTTATTCCATCTTAATCTCTTTTATTTTGCTTGAAAAATATGTACTTTATAAATTAAAATGACTCAACTTTTTAATATAATAAACAAATGATTTAAGAAAGAATAAATTGCACCCCTTGTTTCATTGTATCACTTAAGATATGTTCAGTACTCATGATATTCTTACATTTCAAATGTATTCTATTTGATCTCTTCCTTAGGTTGTACATTATTTGGCATTTTATTTACATGTTACCTTTTCTCTAGAAAATGTAAATACGGCACTTGTAGGTTGTTAAAGCAGCATTACAAGAGTAAACATTAGATGCAAGAATATTAAGTTTCATGACAATAAAAATAAATACAGTTTGGTGTCAAAGTCAGAGAAGATGAGAGACTCCTTCTCAGAGACAAGAAAGTCAAGTCTTGTTTCATGTTAGAATCAAAGCTGCAGAGTTCATCAGTCAGTGAAATGTATCAATTCTGCTTTGACATCCTCACTGCATGTTTTCATACATTATTCATGACTGTACCACATATTTGTTATCTCTGGCTGTGTGGCAAACAATAAGAAAAACCCAGACCTGATCTCATCATCATGGTTTCAGATCATTAGTTTGTGGAAAAGCCTGAAATTGCTCTAGTGCAAAGCTACCAAGGGTCCCATAAAATGCCTCTTAAACTTATAACCCACCACACTAGACTACTCCATTATCTAACTGCCCGACCTCAGAATTCCGGTCTACATGTGTTTTGTGGATCTGGAGAAGGCGTATGACCGGGTCCCCCGGGAGAAACTGTGGGAGGTGCTGCGGGAGTATGGGGTAAGGGGGTCTATCCTCAGGGCCATCCAATCCCTGTACTCCCAAAGCGAGAGCTGTGTTCGCGTCCTCGGCAGCCAGTCAGTTTCATTCTCAGTTGATGCTGGTCTCCGCCAGGGCTGCGCCTTGTCACCAATCCT
The DNA here is from genome assembly GCF_949316205.1 of Platichthys flesus. Classification (NCBI taxonomy): domain Eukaryota; kingdom Metazoa; phylum Chordata; class Actinopteri; order Pleuronectiformes; family Pleuronectidae; genus Platichthys; species Platichthys flesus. Next base: position 4,788,069 of record NC_084948.1, on the reverse strand, counting down.
GTTTGTGATATACATGGACAGGATATCGAGGTGTAGTCGTGGTGGGGATGGTTGCAGTTCGGTGGTCTGAGGATCTCGTCACTGCTTTTTGCAGATGACGAAGTCCTCATTGGATCATCGGCCTGTGACCTTCAGCACTCACTGGATTGGCTGGCGGCCGAGTGTGAAGCGGCTGGGATGAGGATCAGCACCGCTAAATCTGAGGCCATGACTCTTAGCAGGAAACCGATGGATTGCTTACTCTGGGTAGGAAATGAGTCCTTAGCCCAAGTGAAGGAGTTCAAGTACCTTGGGGTCTTGTTCGCGAGTGAGGGTACTATGGAGCGTGAGATTGGCCGCAGAATCGGAGCAGCGGGGGCGGTATTGCGTTCGCTTTACCGCACCGTTGTAACGAAAAGAGAGCTGAGCCGCAAGGCAAATAACTGCCAATATTTACGAAAGAGCAGTCTTAGAACTTATTTGCGTTTCCGAAACAGCACCTTCTCATGCACTCACTGAATGACAGGCACAGAGAGAGACACTAAAAAGACTGACAGTGTCAGTCCACAGATGCTAAGCCCAATGGCCACTCTTTTCAACAACTCAGAATTACGAGCTGTGACGGATGATAAGCTCAAAAAGAAAGTCTGAGAAATGTTACGTGTTGTAAAAACAATGATTCTATCTCTCTCATGAAGAGGAATGAGAGAGATAGAGAGAGAGTTATTGTTATGAAAATGACATCATTATGGTGATTTAAACCCGCCAGAAATGTAGGAAAGCAAGAGTTGAGAGACACATTCACACTGTTCTTTGCTCCAGTGAACATCAAAATGTACTTTATCCTCCTTTTGTCCCTCATGTGAAGACATCTTTGATCATTACTGGGACAGGGGGAAGAATGAGATCTACCTTCACATCTCACCGTCTCATCATCATCAGTGAGCATGAGTAGTTATGTTGACTTTTTACTGTTGTGTATGAGACCTAATGAATAAATAGATATATTAATAAAAATAAAACCAGTTTGTAGGACATCCATTCTTGTAGCTTTTCTTATTGATGCTGAGGAAAAGGAGAATATAACATTAGAGATGGTTTCTACGCAGGTTTATTTGTAAGACGAGACATTGTGGACAGTGAGCTCTGTTTACTCTGTCTTATTGGAAAACAGCCTCTCACTCCTTTCCTGCCTCAAACACAAGCATAGACTGATGTCATCATGAAAAGGACTGAAAGTGGTAAAATATGTATATTACCGTTTTCCACGACTCACTCTTTGACAGCTACTGTCCCAGCTACAGATAAGTTAACACCCTTACTACCTCGTCTTCACATGGGGACACAAAGGCCCATCTGGAGGTTATCATACACATGTTGCAGAGTACAAGAGCCTGTATGCTGCTCACCGACTTTTAAACTCCTTGACTTTCCCAATTTACACTTTAGGGAGGGGATCTACAGCATAGGGATCATTTGCAGTAAAGTAAGACAATTGTGCTCTGAAGCTAATGACTCTTGGAGCTTCCTTGTCTATTTTTAGAAAATCTATCCCAGTGGTTGCCATCACACCACATCCCAACTGATTCTGTGTCTCTGCAGAGTTTATGATTGATGACTGTTTTGCACCTTGTATACACCATGCTCCACCAAACTACAGCTAAAAGACATAAACTTTCTAAATATTCCCAGAGATGTTGGTCTGTTTCAGTCGGTCTTGTTCAGACCCAGTTTAAATTAATACACGTGTTATTACCATTGGTCTCAGTTCACAAGGAGAATGCGCCTTTGATTACTAACTATAAGTAACTTTAAAGAATTCTGTCTTTATGAAATGAAGTCTTTATCCGTAGAAACATGGGAGTCACTACTTAACAGGACTGAGACCATTTGCTTCATCTCACTGCTTTTCCATTACACTGCTGCTATCACCCGAGAGGCATCAGCAGTGTCTATTCACAAACGAGGGGGGGAGGGAGCAAAAATGATGATCAAGACATAAAACAAGAGTAGCTGATTTATAAGGACACAGTCGCCTAGAAGAACACAAGAAGAAAAGCAGCAGGTTCACCTATTTAAAGAAACTAGTAAGTATTCTAAACCTGCCTGTTTGTAATGGTCTGTTCTCTTGTCCTGTGCTAAAGCTCTGGAGCTACTTCTGAATTATTCCTTGCCATCAGTGAGTCCTCCTCAATAAATATACTGCCACTTTTTAATATTTGTACGCTGGACCTTATGTGAAGAGCTTTTTTCAGTCTATGGTGCAGAGTGAAGTAAGAACACTTTGTGTTCATCCTACCTGGCATATCTGCTGCTGTTGTAATTTCTCCTAGGATGTAGAAGAGAACTTCAACTCAGTTTGTAGAGTGAAGCAGCCCCGCCCCCACTGACTGCTAGGGAGCGCTGGTCAACACATTGTGTGTCAAAATGTACAAGACTCGACATTGTTCTACCTCAGGCAATTTAAAATAAATAGGCAAAGTCTGTAGATGTACAGATGTACATTTCACTTGCAATGACAATAAATGTAAGGCTCATTCTTTGGGCAATGAAATAACATACAAAATATAATAGATGTATATTTTGCATTAGGTAATTAACAAAAGAGGGAGACAGACACACAAGCAAAAAAGTGTAAAAAAAAAAAAAAGAAGTGAATAACTCAAACTGCAAAGATAGAAACCTAAAAACCAAACACAAGGAAAATAACAAGTTTTAAGTCCAGACACACAATGAGTCCAAAGAAAATATCCACAAAGAAATATTCCAAAGCCCACAAAAAAACACGGGCTCTAGACAGAGAATCGTGACATTCAGCTGCTCATGTTTGTTCTGAATAAAAGTAGAGAAATAGAGAAGAGCAGTCAGAGACACACACAGAGGAGCCAGTCCTTCAGCTCAGGAGCTGCTCTACAGACAAGACTGACAGTGACGACACATGACCTTTATTTACCCTCCCCTGTACGATCATTAAAGGTTCAAGTCAAGAGATGAAGTCAGGATAAAAAAATGTTTTTAGTACATATAACTGTGAACTGTCTCACTGTTCAGCATACAGCCATTCTCTTATGATTATACTACTATATATTTATTTTATGCGTGTGTGTGTGTGTGTGAGAGTGTGAGTGAGAGAGAGAGAGAAAGAGAGAGAGAGACATCAAGGCAATCTTTGATGAGTCTGTCTCCATGCTACAGAGTAGAACATCTCTGAGATTAAAAAGCTCCTGGTTCTCTGGGGCTGAAAACCAACACACACGTACAAAGAGTCTGAAAATAACCCCTGACTCTAGCTTCTGTTCAAACAGACAACTAGTCGAGAGAAGATCTGACATTTGACACAAAGCTTTTTCTCAGTTATTAAATGTTTCTGTCCATGATCTCTACAGAATCACTGACATGCATCCTGTTTGATACGAGTGTGGATCTGTCAGGATAGAGTCACTGAGGCCTCAACAAAAAGGACAGAGGGGAAACTCTGACCTCTGACCTTCTCTCTGTTGTTCTTGTGTTGTTTGATGAACATCTTCACAGACAGCATCTCACAGACGTCTCTCTCTCTCTCTCTGCAGCAGCATCAGCATGCAGAAAAGCACAGAGCTCAGCTGCTCTCCTGAGGATTCTCCTTTAGAATCTCTCAAGACTTTTCAGCCTGTCTCCTCATTGTGTTAGCCACATTTCTAATACAAACATACACTCTGTTTGTCTCTGTCAAACTCTGTAAACCTGAGCCTCCATCTAGGCAGCGACTGCAAAAGTGGTGTCAAAGAGAGATGGAGGCACTGAGACAAAAAACTGGAACAACCACGCCCACCACTGTCAAGCTGTGTGAGACACATTGATGCAGTTTCCTCTGTTCACAATGTTTCATAGAGAGCATGTGTTGTTATTAATGTGGTGGACAGAGGAAAAAAAAAAATCACAATTCTATTGTAAAAAAATCTGAGTTTTCCTCCAGTAGGTGAAATGTGAAGTATTAACTCTATCAAAGTGCAAATAGTCCATCAGCGCAGTCACAAGCTGTGTCTCAATTGAGGCGCTGTGTCTTTCAGAGGATACATTCCAAAAACCTCAACGGCGCGACATGACTGTCCCATTTTGAAGGCTCCGACAATTGCGGCCGATGGATTTTGCTTCAGTAATGAATGGAAGAGGTAACGGGAGTGACGAGAGGATCACACTCAACTCAACTAAAGAGCTAACAGACATGCTAACCATGTTAAATAAGGGGCAGTAAAACTTTCTCATGTTGATGTGCAGATCTGTTGATTGGCGATGGTAATAGGGTGGGACCAACTAGTGAAGACAACCATCATCATCACCATGGTAGCAAGACATGGTGGGGACTTCATCATAAACCCCGCCTTTGTTTTCTTGATGTTTGACTGGAAACTTAAACGGTTTGTAATACTCAAATTTCACTCAAGAAAAAAAGTATGTTTTCATAGAAATGTTCGATCTGTAGACAATGGTTAAATTATTCTACTAAATCTATGGAAGCTCTGAACACCCTCTATAAATCTCATCAACAAAGGGAGAATAGTCCGATTTAAAACTCTGTTAATCTGCATACTCAGACATCAGGACGGATACCATGACATGAGTAAAAGCGACGTGAAGTTTCCTAGTGGTTTGAAGAACACAAGATGGAGGTCAGTTTGTGTGTGGTTGCTCTGTCTGGGGAGTCTGATGGAGAAGAGATCGAGAAGACAAGTGAGGTCCAAACACCGACAGGATAGGAGAGAGCAGCTCCAGCCCTATGGCTGTGACAGAGGACAGACTGGGAGGGAGGACACCTGTCCAGCTTTAGATCAGCTTAAGGACAACATGGCGACATATGAGAGGACAGGACCAAGGACTGGACACTGAGGGGACACAAAGCATCCCTCTGCCTCACAGAGAGAATAAACACTTGACATCATGTGAGAATGTGTCCTTCATTTCAACTGAGCACTGCAGGGCTCTGGCCTACATACATTACATTTACATAAAACTGCTTTGTTAAAGGACGTTAATGTGATTCCAAACTTCAGATGTTCAGTGTAGGAACAGAGAATCAAGGCTCCCGAGTCCAACAACTAATGAAATCAACAGTCACATATGTGTCCTATCAAAATGATGTTTCTCTAAAACTAAACTGAAATAGCAAATGTGGTATTTAGGAAGAAAAATAACAGGCTCAGATTTAGATACAAAACTCACAGAAACCAGTAGCTGGAGACCTTCATAGAATCTGCATGAGCATCAAACTAAGAAGGAACAAAGTCCAATAAACCAAAACCCTGAGCAAACACTTCCTTCACTCCCTTTTCTTTTCAGCCCATTAAAGCTTCTCTCACTGTGACACAAACAATGTTAACAAAGCTGTAAAAAGCACAAGAGAGAGATTCCATTCACTATAACGGTGAAAAGGAAACCATTTTATAGTTCTGTGTGGTGAAATGTTATTTCATCCATCAGATAAAAACCACAAGTGTGAGCAAAATCTAAAACAAATAGCACTGTGCTAAAAACAAAAAGTGAGTCAGTTTAGTGTTAACTTGAAATTAACTGAAGGTCACTGTATAATTGTTAAATTTGACCTAGTGATGCACGCTTTTCACCAGTAGATTCAAGTAGATCCTTTGATTGTTTATATTTGAATGCAAAAAGCGGAAAATCAAGTTACATTTAGCAAACTTTATATTTTGAACCAGGCCGCTGCACTTGTAAACTTATAACAAATAATAAATATAAGCTTATAATAAATAAATAAGGTCATGGTGGGGCTTCCTGCTGTGGCCTATTTTCAAAGACCGTTAACAAAATCAGAGCTCGAAGCAACAAAACAGTGCATTCAATAAGAATCCTTGAGAAAGATATTTCAAAATAATGTATAAATTAAAGTGAACTTTTTCTGTTTAATCATGTTTGTAACAACAGATCATTTTTTTAATGGTTTATTGAAAATAAAAATAGTGTTGTGTCCAAAACCACACAGGTAGAAGTTCAGGCTTTGACTGGGAAAACCTCACTGAGCAATAGATCAAAGTCAAGTTCCTACATATGAAAACAAACTAGTTCACCTAAGTTCCGTTTTTTATAGGGGTGGTTATGAGATGACAATCTTATGATCAGGTATTTAGTTATTAATAAATGGTGTAGGATCACGCATCTGTGTCGCTCCGCTCACTTTGACCCTGAGTCCTGATTACGTCACATGTCTTGTTGTTAAACTGAGCACAAAATATTCATGACTCATTTCTCATGATGTTTAAATGCAGTCTCATAAACTCTGGAGCGAATCAAACAAACACTAATCGACTTCATGTACTGATCAGATCTTGATAACGAGTGATGAGTGTTTATTAGTTAAAGTGAGAGCAGGTCAGAGTGGAGGAGGAAACAGAAACTACAGCACGATACAAACCAACCTTCCGATCATCGAGCAGCTGTGGATCATAGAGGTAAGACTGACGCAGTGGGTGAGGGGGGCGAGTGAGTGACACACACACACACACATTTCTCTTGCCCCTGGTATTTCACATGACGGCCTGATACGATGATGATTAAAAGAAACGTGAGTGGAGAGACTTAATGCAGCTCACCTTCATGTTCAACATTTGTTAACTGACAATTTTTACTTGATGGTCCCGATACAGTCATTTAGTACATCTCACATGGAACAAGCCAGGATTTATCGAGCATATTTGATATATCGCCCGAGATCAGTTTCTAACGTGAGAAATGGTGTGACATTGAAGATGCTGCTTTCCTGCAAGGAACCAATGATTTCACAATGAAGCCAGCTTCAACACACCAAACTGCAAAATCTATTTACAAATCAGAATTTACTTTAACAGAGAGTTTATCGACAATGATAAAAGACAGTGATAATGCTTGTTCAGTTGCAGGACATTCGTAATCTCTATTTGTGAATCTGGAAAAAACTATTTTGAACCAACAATCATTATTTTCTACAATGATATTTTTTCAGATCACATTATTCAAACGTCTTTAGAGCGATTAATTGCTGAGTCGTGAGGGAGCCTGTGGAGTTCAGCTCTTGCTGCTCCTGCTTGTACATTTCTGTCACCTGGAAATGAAGGAGACAGTGAAGCATCATGGGACAAAGCAACATGCAGCAGTGTTGAGCTGAGGCACGACTGGAAAGGGAAGGGACTGCACCTGAAGCTAGTATCAGGCCTCATCTTCGTCAGCTGCAGGACACAGGGATGCTACAGTGTTTTATATAGCTTTAGACACTAGTTAGCTTTTCTTTGACCTCCAATCTACTGCTGAAGGCCATTCATGGTTCTGCTCCACCATCACCACCACCTCTTGTCTTATTCTTTATAGAGCTTGGAGAAAGGACCAGTGCTTGTTCCATCACATCACATCCATCATCCCTGTTACTAAGTATGAAGGCAGAACAGAAGCCAGAAGGAAACCAATGTTCACACTATTATACTAAAGTCCAACAGTTAGAGCATATGATGGAGCGTTCACTCTCTTTCTGTCAGGCTTAGATATTCAATATTAGATATTCTAATAAAAGAGAGAAGGCAGATAACTGTCGTTTGGATTTAAAAATTCTTTTTTAAATCGGTAAAAAAAAAAAAAAAAAGCTGTGTTCAGTCCTGACTTTTGGATATAATAAGTCATGAGTCAAACTTATTTCAATGTTGACGTTTAATGTGAAGAAAATCTCTCATGACTGACATGCAGTAAGAACATATTTGTCTTCACAGGGAACTAAAGCTCCAACATTTCTGGCTCCTGAAGCTATGACTCCATCAGCTTTCTGCAGAAAGGGAAGTTAACAGGGTTCAAGTGTTCGGTTCTTTTGTATTGACCTGATCATGATAACTGCCAAGACTGGGCTTGTTCTCCCCGTCTCCCACTGTTACTGTACGGATTGCCCTGCACTGCTGTCGACCTGCAGTTACTGTGAGATCTTTCTTCTTTGACGGAGCCAGCTGCACTAAAACTGTTTTTATTTTCCTTTTCTTTCTCCTATCAGTTCATTGTTTTCTTCTATTTGTCTACCAGAGGAAATTGAGCAGTGCAGCTTCTCTGAACCAGCACATAGACTGATTCACTTTCAGTGAAGAGAGCTGCACTGACGATTAGACTGTGACACATCACAAACATCATCTTCTGTTATATACCAAACACGGCCATTGTTCTGTGAAAATAAAAGCAGCACGAGCTTGTGTCACTGTTAAAGCTGGAGTCAGTGAATCAGTGAGTTTGTCAGTGTTTCCTCCTGAAAGCCTCGAAGAGAGAATGATGGAAGTGACGGAGAGGATTATACTTGTTTTCATCAAAAACCACTGGATGATGTCAGGATTCAGAGAAATGTAGCTCTGTAGAGATGGATCTGTTTCTCTGTCCATGTCTCGCATACGGACAGAACAAAGATGCAGAGCTCTGCAGATGATTTGAGTGATTTTATTTTGACATTAACACTTAGTTAAATATTCACACGTCTGCTGTCAGTCAAAAGTCACAGTGAGACTTTAGGATGAATCAGAGGATGAAAACCTGACGAAAGGTGTCTTTGCTTTCTAGAATACATTGAGGACAAAGTCAGCTTCAGGGTTGGTTTTCAATTTAAAATAAATGACGAAATATTCAACACACAACTGAGTTATCTGTAAGGTCACTACAGTGCTGAATAAAACATGTGACTCACTCCCTCCCTCCCCCGTCTCTCCAGTCTCTCTCTTCTGGGACCGAGTCATATCCACTGTGGCAGGTTGTCTTGTTAAAGTGACACATTTTGGCCATTTAAAGGGTTCATTCATTTAACTTAAAGGGACAGTTTACCAAAGAACTTCAATTTGATATAGGGTTTGGTGAAGTGTTGGAGCCCACAAAACACTGCTTGCATTTCAGGGGTAAACAGTGAAGCAGCCAAAATCCAATACAACTGAAGCTTTAAGGGACTTGCCTCCATTCTGCTCCTGTGGTGTCATCCTAGTCCTGACATTCATATTCGACTCGAAACAAGGTCATTTACACCATGTTGTAAAGCATTAATGTCCGCTGATATCTTACTGTGAGGGACAAATGATAACGTCCACTAGCCTAGCCACTACTAGTGGACTATTCCATATTGCTGTTTATTAATGCCCATTGATTTGTTCCCATTTGTACCATCAGCGGATCGGCTGAGTTCACGTGTTATACTAGAGCGTTTGACATCTTGCTGCTCTGATAGGTCAGATGGTCTACTCTTTTATTACAGGCTAGAAAATTTGAACATACTTCAGTAATGTCACATTTTCAGCCTGAAGCCTGAAACATGCTTCTGCGTTTTCACGGGCCCGTAAGCGCAAGAGCCCTTCCGGGTCCCTTACGTGCTTATGTATCCCTCCTTACGTGCTGACGGGTGTCGACCCCCTTTTCTAAAATTTACGGCAAAGCTCCGCAAGCTCACTCAGCCCGCAAGGCTGTGATTGGTCTGCTCTACATCCCTTCTGGAGCTGCATTTCCGGTTTCATGCCCCATAATACCGGCAGAAATCACGGAAGATTTAGAAGAACGAATATGGACCAAATAGAAGAGCACTTGGCAGAATATATCCGATAGTATGATAGCTTGTATAACCTGTCATTGACTGGCGGATTTGTCCGCCAGAAAAAGGCTACGAGGAGCCGCAGTGGCTATGTAAATAAACAATCGACGAAGAAGAAAGAAGGCGTCTCTAAGGTCGTCCCGACAAAAAGCATTACTCCGCCTAGTGTTCTGGCGCGGAATTGCTTTTAAGACGCGCAACGGTTGGGGAAGCATGAATGAAAACGAGTCTTGCGCCACAGCGGCGTGAAAAGACGCAGACGCAGTCGCAGAAGCATGTTTCAGGCTTTAGGCTTCATGCTGACCTGTGAACAGCGCTGTAGCTGTGTTAACAGTGGTCATACCATATCAATTCTAGGCTGAGTCTGTTATTGAAAATCGGAATGAACCGATCTATTTGATTTGTTGCTTATATTTATATAATAATTGTGTGATATCTCTCTGTCAAAGTAAAAGCTGAAGGTAGGCAAACATGTTTCTTAATGACGAAGATGCTTTTCCGAAAAAAGAAAATTAACAGCAAAAAATATTTCTGCTGCTCAAGAAAGAGGAGAGTTTTCTGTGTGTGTGAAGATCTCCCTATGCTCCAGATTATTACCTGCGTTATCAGTCCTGTTACATGCTCATATAAAGCTATATGTCACACTGAAGGAAAGTAAAACCCTTAAAAAGCATAATATGGTCACTTTGACGCTCCATTGCCGCCTGCTCCAGTCTTGTATTTCACCTGTGGGACAGATAGTGGCACTTTGCTCCCTCACTGTTCTCATCCTGGCCTCTCCTGCTGTGACAGGATGCTCTTTGTCCTTTGTAAGAGCCAGAGGTTGTTACAACCAGTCAGCTGCTTCCATGGGAATCTTTTCACTAACCAGTTGAGTAACCTCTGGCAGTGTTGCAGAGTGTGTAGCAGTGTAGGTGTGTAACCTTGGCAGTGGACTGTGTTGTGTTGCTCTCTCTTGGCCTCCTACCTGCTGTGTGTATCTTAACCTCGTTGTGGGTCACATCCACTCCTTGAGCGTCTGCTGACTCTGCCAGCACGACACATGACATTAAAACAACAGAGCATGAGGTCACACAACCTGTGGGGACTCAACTGTGAGTCAGTGGCTGGAGACCTGTAACTGTTCTAATGCTTCATCTCAATTCACTGTCCAATGAAAAGAAGTGAAATGTTTCATTGCAGTGAAAGAAAAAGTGGATGTAGGACATTAACATCAATACACAAAATAAAGACCGACAGCTCTAATCAGACAACTTGACTCGTTTCCTGAGGGAATCAATGGTTTCACTTCATCAGCTGGCTGCAAGTTAATGGTTTTATTGGAGCTTATGGTCAGAACAGTGTTCTGCTATAGAGTAGCTTCACACTGTAAAGATAAGAGTGTGTGTTCTACCCCCTGACATTATCTCTGTTCGGATGCTCTGTTTGATGGACACCTTAACAGTGATAATGTCAAACACCAGAGAGAAATGTGTTTTCAATTCACACTGATAGCTGCTAAAAGACTTAACTGAAGCCACAGCCAGAGGAGAAAAACACATAAACACACATCACATAAAACAAAACAAAAATTCACACTGCAAACGAACCAAAAAGTGTGTCATTCCGAATTGAGACCACCTCTTTTGGAGGAATCAGATTTTGGTCCATTGGTCCAGACCTGGTCTGAGGCACCTTTCTCATCTGTTATTTTGGTTTGGATTAAACTGAAAAGTCCAAATGTCAACAACAAATGGGGAAGATGTGATTTCTTTTTTGACATCAACCTTTGCAACGTGTCTTTTTTCTGTAAAGATTTTTAGTAAGCCAAAAGAAACATTGCTATAGGTGCTCATCAAAAGGGTTACAATGACTGACCCTGAAAACTCCACAGAGGCAGTTGCATTTCTTTGACTCTGTCCAGTCCCCCTGCCATTCCCCTGTGATCCTCAGTCCTTCTCCTTGACTCCATGTCCACTGGTTTTTATATACCATTAATCAAACCACAGAAGTTTTCAAATCGTTGTGAAACTGTGGCTGAACCAGTTAAAGTTCTGTTAAATCAAACATTTCAGGACAGACACAGCCCATCAGGTTTGCTTATCTCCTGCTGTTGAAATCAATTGTTCACATTGGCTGCATGGATACTGCATGATAAGTTTATATATTATTTCTACAGCCCAAATATCAGACCTGAGATCACTTCCCTTCAGTCTAAGGTGCCTGCTGATCTCAATCCAATGTACTTCTGTATTATACATCAGGCAAAATGTGTGTGATATGGTTCTCTGCACAAACACTAACAGCGACTCAAACCTATTAGAAAGGGAATCAGTTTGCAAAGGCTTCCCATCAAATACATATTGCGTTGCTGATGGCCTGGCACAAAGGAAAGGTGGATGTGGATAATATGATGTCAGATGATATTCAACAATTATCCTGTCTGACCTGAAAGCTTATTGTAGACCACACAGTAATATATTCCTTGGGCATCTTTAGCAGTTGAGATTCCATCTAAAGTATAAGGAAGGTCATTTCATGCATGGATAAACTCATGCTGGAAGAAGTTACATATTGCTGCACTCTGCACCTGGTCTGCTTGCAGTTCACACAACACCATCACAAACAAGTTAAGTGTCATAAATGAGTCCAATGGACGTGCAGAGTGACCGATAGATTTGAACACTGACAGACCCTTCAATATCAAATTAGGATTATTAAGATCTAGGAAGAAGTGTGGTGTTTAAAGTTGTACACACCTCAAACCCTGCCTGATTATCATCACACGTCAGACCCATTTATTCAAACAGACGTAGAAAAAAGTACCCATATTCACATGAGTAACACAAAACATCTCATTTCCATTCTATGACTGTAGGTGTTTGATTTTCTCATGTGTTTCTTCGGCGAATTACCATATAAATAGCTGCTACTGCTTATCAGCTTTCATTTTAAAAAGGCCTGTGGTCAGAAAAAGACAAAGAGAAAGAGAGCTCTTATTTAAGGGCGGCACCATCTTTTCTGTATCTGTTGTGTTGCCTCTGTCCTCATCTCTCACTTTCCTCTGGAGACTAAATGAAACTTAATAATCTGGTGAAGGACTTTCAGGAGTCACCTCAGACAAAAGGAAGATTTGGACAAATAAGGATAAGCAGGAAAAATAACAACTGTGTCCTTGTTGCACCCTGTGATCAACATTTCCTGCATGGTCTTGTAAATTCATCCCTCTCCTCCTCTGAGCCACAGATCTGCTCTGAACTTTGTCCTCAGCCACTTAATTGTTTTATTGTTTACACAAACTGCTCACTGCTTAATTTTCACCGGCTCTTAAATGTATGACTATTTTTTTGATTAGTCATAAAAATTAACAGTTTATGAGGAAAATAGTTGTGCCAAATTTGAAGAAATTCATGGGATATAATGTTTATGACATAATGTTCAGATAATAGATAAGCAGAGGTTGGTGTCAGTGAATATAAAGTGGAGCTTTCCACAACCCAGTGGAGTGGATGATTGTGACGAGCAGCTCGGAGCTCCCAGCAGCTCTGACAAATCTTCCTCCAGCTCTCACTCAGGCTGATTTGGAGGAAGAGGCATTTCATATTCCTCTTCATCTTCTTTGCTCTCTGAAAATCTCTGAAGTGCCCTGCACAACATTTGATCACCGAAAGATGATACAAAGAGATTGATTAAACTGGTTTATATTTCAAAAGAGAGCGCGGATAAAAGAGGTAGAGAGGACTGAGCACTGATGTTGCTCTGGATTACTGGTGAGTTAACGGCCTCTCTGTGGAGCCTCTATAATCATATTAGTGCTCAGTCCACAGGACAGGTCTCATGTAGAAACATCACTGCATACTTTAATCATCCACATGCACTGGATCTGCTCAGGGAGGACTTTAAATAATTGAAATGACAAAAATATCTTAAATGGCAGAAAACACATTTCTATAATTTATTAACATAATTATAAAAAAGTTATTAGTTTTATAAAGGAGGAGAACATCAACTCTCTTAAGTCATTATTATTATTGTGTCTTTCTCATATAGAAATATGCACCATGTCACTTTATTTTACTTTTCTTGATTGGTATATTGATTGGATGATTGGTATATTAATCAGCGTTTCTATTCTAGACTTATTTACTGACGGCCATTATTTCTCATCAGATTAGTGCAGCAGTAGCTGAGTTACAGCCACATGCTCACTTAGCTGTGGAGGCTCAATGGACTGAACCCAGACAACATTGATTTGTAGTCACGTTCATGTTCAGCACCACATTAGTGTGAGTAGAAACTGATCTGTTAGAAAGTGAAGCTCTTTCTTTAATTAAAATGAGCTGAGAATTTATTCATCAGAAATCAGATTAACGTGTTCTCCAGTTGAAGAATAACTTTGTCTCATTACCATCTTCAGATAAATGCAGGATTTCTTTCCCAGATTTCCTTCACACACCTTGCACCTATGGGACAGACTGCATCTCCATTTGGATCATGTCAATAAAAGACTACGTGAGGTTTTCACATTGACATCCTATTATAGATTATGATTCTAACTCCATACAAGTGGTATTGGTCAGTGAATTTGGGTGAAGAATGTGAGAAATTCAAACAATGGCTTCAAACTCAGCACACTCACACACACCAAGTGTGGTTTAATAATCCTTATCACAATCACAGTGATCCTATAGGAGTCAAATCAAGAGCTACAGTCAGTAAAAGTTATTAAAATCATCAGCCTCCCATCAATTTGCATTGAGAGAGGATTCAGTTAAATCCCATAGAGTTCACTTTACCCTTGTTCTGATTGGACTGCATTTGAAGTAAATTTGACATTGACAGATACAAAACTTTACCCACAGAGAAATTAACTAGACGAGAGGAAGCATATTATGTCGCACAAGAAGGAGGAAAAGATGGAGAGAGCGAGGAAGAGCATCTCTAAGCTGCAGGTCCCCAGCTGTGTGTCTCCATGGTGTTTGGCTGAAGAGTGAATGTTGCAATGTGGCAGCTCATATCAGTGAGACAGAAACCAGAGGAGACCAAACAAAACCAAAAAGAAATCTCCAAAAACCAACAGCCAATTGTAACCAACACTACGGTAAGTGACAACACATATTACCTGTGGTGGTGTTGTTGTTGTTGTGTGTCAAAGATATACATTTTTTAAATACTAGGCAATTTAAAACTACCGTAACTTTAACTGCATTAAAATAGCAGCTTCACAATAACCTTGATAGTACACCTACTTGGGGTAGTGGCAGAATGGGGCTCCTCACCCCTGTGCACTGTGCAACTGACTGGTGTCGTAGCTCAATTTCCAGAATCCAGTCAACTAAGTTCAAGAGTAATGCTGGGCTGTAGATATGTTAAAAGTCATTCAATACCAGTGTTTATCTCCATATTCAATTGATTGTATGAATTGTTTTTATGTCCAAAATAGATATTTAAATCCAATATAAATAGCATTTTTTCTATCATTTGGTTTTTGCTGTATTTTTCTCCCCTGCAGTTTGTGGTTTATAAAAAACAAATGAGGAAATTATCAATTCCACAACAATTTAATAAAAAGCAAGCATCAATTTAACGGCTGCTTCAAGCTGGAAATAAATGCAGTGCATTCGCTTCTTTGAAGACGGCTGGGTTATATTACTCTGCCTTTCTATTCCAATTTCAAAACTCCTCTTTGAATTCATGGTGTTATCATCTAAATGTGGGAGAGGATTATATAGGCACACAAAACCTCAGAAACATTGAACAATATCCAAACGCAGCAGATTGTTCAGTCATTCCGTTGCAAAAACACAAGGATTTCACTGAAGCACCTCACACTATTAGGTGCGATGAAGGCAAACTGAGATGTACACATGACACACTTTCAGATACACTAAATACTCACAATGCGTGCACACAATTGACCTAATACTAAAAGATGGTGTGTGTCATATCCGAACGGCTCTGTTTATCCGTGCCTTCTGTCAGAACTCAGTGAGATCTGATTTATAAACACTCCTCTTCTCACACACCACACATTTTGTCCTGAATATCATATTTCAACATGGAGCCATTGTATTCCAGTGTAAATTATTTGTCTTCAACGGTTAAATATTCTAGGAATGTTTGCAGGATTATGCAAATTGTTTTCTCTGAGATCCCCTCTAGTTATTGTTGGTGTTCCATGGCAAAAGAGGGGCTCTGTCCTCTGCCTCAAATTATTAACCAAACCCTTGACTTGTTCTATTTAAACTATCAAATCGAAGGAGGAAAGGATTTAGTATGAATCTCCACAGAAACAGCAGAAGCAACTAGAAGATGTCAAATAACAGAAAGCGGTCCAGATCAGACTACAGTTTACACTAGGGTTTCCATTTTTTTTTTAAAGATATAATGAAACAAAAAATATTTAATTATTAATATTAAATATTTGACTAATTTACAGATCATCCTGGAGGAAACTTGTGGCTTTTCAGCAGCATTATTTACTTCAGATATTACATTATTCTGCACACATAAACACAGTTCATGTATTTTTTTCCCTATAATGTGTCTCTGTGCCCTCATGTAGTTACGAGCTTCCTCACCAGCTGCCTCTGTAGAGAACTCTATCCATAGCGAGCAGACCTCCACAGAGTGGATCTTTTCTTCAACCTCAGCAGTGTATTTATCTCCGCTCTTTCTTCCTCCTGCACTGAATCCGTGAACTCAACAAAATACACAGCCAATTTATGGCCAATTTCCAGATGCTCACATCCTTTGCTGACCCACATCAGGACAGTGCTTTGCTCCCATGTGCTGTTGGTATTTTGTAACAGTGGTAGATGGAAAATAAAGACTATCTTCAGTGCCTGGAGAGAGGCATGACATTAGGAGGAGCATTTTGATGTTTCATTATTTGAAATGGCTGAAAGATGCTGCGGACCGTCACTACACCAGAGACGCCTGTATCTTTTCAAAAGTCAAGACTCAATATGATGAAACTATTTCAGCAGAGAGACAGTCGATTGAAGATCACTTGTCCCCAATAGTATCTTTAACTCTGTCCATCTTTCTCACAGTCCCAGTGAAGGAAATGTGCGAAGCAGCTACTAATGAAAACTACATCGTGTCATTTGTCCTTATTAAATGAATTTAAACCCTCAGAGGAGGAAGTCTTGCTCCCCGATGAGGAGGAAATATGAAGATCAAAGTTTGAAGGCAGCTCTTTGAAGAGTAGAGTTCCTGTGAAATCTCATAAAAAAACAGGTTTCAGTTGCTGAGGAGATGATTCTTTTTTCTTTTAATAACAGGAAACTCTCTGTTGTTAGTGTCAATCTACTGACAGAAATGAACTGAGCTGGAGCAGAATAATTCTAGAACCAACGTATACAATTTAATGAGCAGACAAGGTTCAAGTACAATTGATTTAAAATCACACGAGGACACTGTAAATCTGTTTCATGTTGTTCTCAGAAAGCAGGTGATTAGGTAAGAAAGAAAAGATGGAGTTATATGATCCACCAACACATCCTAATATAACTCACAGTACAGGCTCATTGACATCTGGAGGTTTTCACTTACTCTCCAGCTCCTGAGTCTGATACTCTGACAGCTACAAGACGTGAGACTCACTGAAGCAGAGCCTCTACAGCACATCAGCTGGTTAAAGCTGCAGCCAGAAGAAGGAAGACAGGGACACAATGGAAATATTGCTCTCAGTTCCACTAAAGGGATTGTTTACATTGCTATCAGTGTTATAAACATAATTCTTTGATCCTCTCCATGAACTGTGGTACATGTGGTCAAATGTGATGCCTACTTTTATTTGTTCATCAGAGATAAAGAAAACAAATTAAAGAGGAAGCACAATGGGCCCACGATACACACCCTACACAGGAATGGTATAATGCTTTTATCTATAAACACTTTATATGTATATCATATTTGTCCCACAGGAGTTTGATTATAATGAAAGATTTTCCGCAACAAATCATTTCTAATTTAGTGCTTTGTGCAATTGCTTCAGTCTAGAGCTGTTAATACTCTGCTGTCCCCGTCGAGTGTTAAAACCATCATGGTTTTACCTTCCTCTGCAGGAAGGCAGGATTCTGAACGTCTTCTTCCTGCCTCAATGACCAATCAGCTCCAGAGGTTACTCATCCTGAAAAAGCCTCCAGATTATTAACCAGGTCAACATCTGACTTGCCTCTTTTTGCAAACGGGCAAAAGCCGGTCTAATATACACTAAAATACAGTTTTATATATTTAATATTATTACAGAGTAACCAATGCAATTCCAGGTGTTGCTGGAGTAACGTGGGCAATGACACAGATTCAATTCTCCACATTGTAAGTATGAGTACCTTAAAATGATTTTAAAGCCATTATGTGCAGACATAAAGTACTTAAATATCACCGAACTCTTCACCTCTGAGGAACGCTGTGATAGAAATACATGCTGATCACTAACACACTAATGTTACAACAACACACACTCTGCCATAGTCCAGCCTATGAAAAACCACCTGAAAAGTAGCAGGGTCGAAGTTTTCCATCTAACGAGGTAATTTGTAAAAAAAAAAAAAAATGTGTTATTCACTGTTACAAACCATCAGACACACACATGAGCTGCTGAGCTGTAGAAGATGGAGACGACTGCAGCCAGATGGAGGAAGCAGAAGCAGCTGCTGAATCCCAGATGTGTTAGAGCTCTGAGTGACAGCTCTCATCCTCTCTGGATCAGGGACTCATCTCCCAGCAACAAGGCTCTTCATCTGACTGCCTCCGTTCTCCCACTGATCACATGACCGAAGTCAACTGATGTTTACTGACCAGGACGACTGTACGATGATCAGAAGGAAGGATGGGAGTGTTCTGTTTCAAGGAGTTACCAGATCAGAGAAGCAGTCAGTCGAGAAATCTTGTTTAAACTTCACTTTAAAATTCAGAACAGGCAGCAAACTCAACGTGAGCTGAATGAAAAGAAGACGCGTGGACGAGGGAAGCTCAGGGAAGAGAGAGAGGAAAGTTTACAGTACTAAGTCATTGTGAGAGGAGAGTTAAGCAGACAATTTATCACCATCTGCTTTTTGATGAAACACCAGTGGTAAAAATTAATTTATAGATTTGAACGAGAATTAATTTATAGATTAGAACGAGAGTAGCTCGGAGAATGGGCGGAGGCTGGAAAGCATAATTTACAGATGTCTAATAACAAATGGAAGAAAAACAGTGAACCTAATTTCAACTTATTTCACTCATCAGTTTTCCCTCTTCCTGCATCCTGTCTCTCTCTTCACAACCTTCCCCCTCTCACACTGCCTCCCTCACTCCCTCTCCTCCTCCAAATCTGGCACCTCACACCATCCAGGCAGCCTGCCAGCATCAGAGCAGCGTTAAAGTGAATCCAATATGCTCGGTCACGGCGTACGCTGGTCCCAGGTATGGTGTGTTCCTGAGAGACAATTGATTCAACTCTCAGCTCCCTGGAATGGACCAAATCAGCTCTATTAGTCGAGTGAAAGGATCTGTGAGGTCAGACCGTGTCAATGAAAAGCGGACGAGATTCAGCCGAGGCTAAATAAGACTGACAGGCTCCAGGAAAATCTAGCAATTACTTGATTTTATTGTTTTGGTGAGTGGAGTATTTTTTGTACTTATCCACATAACATTAGTGTTATCTACAGTGCTGTAAGAAGATTGAAAACGCTGAGTCCTCTACACTCTGACACTAGAGTTTACTGGGAGTTCCCTAAAAGTCACTGTTTCTATTGGTTGATTTTATTGAGCTTGTTTGATCCTAGTGGACCAAACAAGTCTAGTATGTATAGACTCACCATCTTACCCATCCAATCCATTCTCTTAAGCACTCATCCTTTGTGGGGTCGCAGCCAATCCCAGCTGACATTGGGCGAGAGACTGGGTAAACCCTGGACACGTCACCATCTTAACCATTAGAAGAAAATACTGATGCAGATGGCGTGACCAGCTGATGACTAGTACTTAACCAAAGCAGGTGAAGTATGTGTTGGGCCACAGTCCAGAGGCTGAACACCAGACACTGGAGCCGACGGTGAGGAAAAAGGATTGTAAAACTTTTGAAGGGAAAACATTCTCCAGCAGGCCTGAGAATCTCCCCCTGGTGGTTGGAAAATGTCCTGAAGCGCCTTCAGGACCCCCGCTGAGCTCCAAGCCCCGCCCACTGAGGTCCAACTCTGACACTCAATTGGCTTAAAGCCAGCATCATCCTATGACCAGCACCTCAAGGAGGCAGAACCTCTCAGGTAGAATAAAATCACTGAGACATCAATAATCGCTGCCATTTTTTTCCCTGCTCTGAAGACATCACGAGGCCCCTTCGGGGCCTCCCAGCTGTTTTAGTTGCTAAAGGGGATAACCTTAACTTTTAGTTTATCAGCCATTTTCCCTGCTCTGAAGACGTCAACAGACCCCTCCGGGTTTTTCCAGATGATTTAATTGCTAAAGGGGGCAACCAGAGTTATTTTCTTTCATTTCTTTCATTTTCTTTTATCTTAAGTTTGATCTTACTTTGATAGAGACTATTTTTGTTTTAACTTGAAAAGGCAGTGTACAGGAACTTGCTCGCTGGCCGAGCTCAGAGACTTTATTTTAAAATCCACAGCGGCGTTACCGCTGCTCATCCCTGTAGAAGAGACGAAGCCGAATTCCGTTCCAAGAGCAGGAGAATTCGCTCTATTCGGTCCAGCGCTGACCTCCGTTGCAACCACGAGACCCACCGGAGCACCGCTTAAGAGGCCAGGACACCGATTTGTTTTCCAGGAATCCGCCCGTTCGCACGCATCCTGAGGTTTAACGACAGATTCACTGGACTACCGGGAAATCCGCGCCCCACGCGCAAGCAACACAGCGGAGGTCACAGTAAGAGGCTTTATTGTCTGGGCAGAGACTAGTTTAAATACTTAGCGTGTCATTTGTTTGATTGTATGTTTGTTTGTAGATCGCTGATCTGTTTTTAGCCGTGCTACACGGCGGGCCGAGACGACACATCCGGTTCCTTTGTTTACTGTGTTTTTGAGAAGAGCGCGGTACAGAGCCGGCGCTCCCTTTTTGCGTGTTACCATCAGAGATATTGTGCGGAGGTTTACATCTGTTAAAGATAAATCTCACGTAACTGGTCTGCTTCGCTGGAAGTTTGTCTCTGACGATGTTTTGAGAGCTTTCCCGATCTCTCTCTCTCTCTCTCTCTATCTCTCTCCTCCTAAACCTGTTTTTACACACGTCCTGACCTACATTTATACATTTCATGTTACATGGTGAAATCTAGATTTAACGAGCATTTATACATCTCGACGCCATTCGGCACCAAAACCACGAGATAAGAAATCTCTTTGTCTTAAAGATCCCCTTTGTCAAGGTCAGTGACCGGCAGCCATTTTGCTTTTCGCAACGTGGCTTCACTAAGGTAACCTCCATCTTGAAAGTACATGAATGTAACATAACCTTGAATTCGGCCAGAGGACGTCACCACGTCATTACGCCATAGCCACTCCCCTTTCTCTTTCTTACACACACACACACACACACACAGACAGGCAGACACACACGACCACACACACACATAGATACTCCGTATTACATGTGTGACAATTGTGATAAGTGCTGCTGCTGTTACCATCTTTGAAATATTGGAGTTTGTTAAATGAAGAATCATTGAAATAACATTAACTTTATTTCCCCTTTTTAATAAATACTTTTGTAATTAAAGTATTTGTATTTCTGTGATTATTTGTGCATATGTATGTGTATACAGCTGGATTACTATAGCCTGAGTTCGAACTTAAAACCCTTCATTGTTTATTATATAATCATTAATACTAAATATTGAGATTATTAATATAACCTATATCATTGAGACTGATATTTAAAGATTGAATTGTTGGTCCCTGTAACCAGGGTGGTGCTCCGCGACAATAAGCAATGATTACAGATTTGTATTATTCTTAATTGATAATTTTATTGTTTTCATTAATTATTTGAACTATTATTAATGGATAACCGTATCATTTCTAATTAAATGTGTTACTATTCTTAATTAATAGCTTTATCATTTTTATGATTATTTTTAAGAAATAATTGTTATTTTAATAATCATATTTCATGATTATTAATAATTAGCCAACGTCAATTCTACTCCTACTATTGCACAACATATGCCTGAGCCTTTTACGTTGATGGCAGATTTGAGGTGGTCCACCAGAAGACTTCTGTTTCCCATAGCAAGTACGGTTTATGACAGGGTTTAGGTACCAGACTCTAGTTCCAATCAGGCAGGTGGCCATCCGTCCAAATCATAAGATTGTCTGGGCCTCATTTTGGTGCCTGAGCTGTGACCTGAAATCTGGCACCAGGAACATTAGCCTAGTGTTGGCTGAAATACAAACAGAGTGACTCCAATGCTTGGAGGTGCAGCAAATGTTTGAATGGATTTCCTTCTGAAGGGAAGAACTCGACAAACTTAATGAAGCTGTGTGGTGCAGGATGCATTTTAAATAGAGTGCGGCTTGGGCATCATTTTTATGTCTAGACCCGTCTGAACCCGAGAGAAACGTAACCGAGCCCCTACCCGAGGTTGTAATTACTTGAGCATTGCTAGAAGAGAGCCTGTGACTCAAGCATTTCACTGCCAGCGACTGATTAATGTTATTGTTGTGCATTTGATTATAAAAATCTTGAATCTTGAATCTTAAACCCAAGAGGCATTTAAACCTTCTGTCTAAACCTGACTTAACCGGTCGCATCCCTACTCAGGACAAATATCCACGATCTCATTTAAAAGCAGACGGGTGCTTTGTGTTTGACCTTTTGTGTGACCTCATGACAGCACATCAGACAGCAGCCTGGGCGTCCCAGTTGCTGGTAGTGGGGACACAATTTGTGACGAGTTTGGAACTGGAGTTCTTTGCTGGAACAAGCACTGAAACTGTTAAATTATAGTAGTTGGGTTAGGTTTTATTTATAATGTGATTTTGTTATATTTTTATTTATATATTAAGTTGATTGTAATAAGTAGTTTATACTTTAAACTGTTCAGATCAGATAATGTGTTTAATTTCACCTTCCAAGCCTGAATATAAAGTTTTTCTTATCGTTGGCCTTAGTTTTGTGCTTTTATTGAGAATAATGTACCGGTTCTGACACAATATGGCTCGGTTACACTTTAAAAGTATTGATTTTGCAACATTATCCAAGAAAACCCAAACGATACAAAATCCTAGAAGTTGGTGGACCAAACAAGCCAGAGGCCGAAACCTGGACTTGATACCATCTCAACCAGTTTAAGCAAATGCTGGAGAAGATGACATGACCCAGCTGATGAATTGCACTTTACCAACTCAGGTGGGGTGGTTTAAAGCAAAATCACACAGACTTCAAGATGCATTATGCAACACATGCATCCTCATCTCTGTTCAGACCGACCTGACATCTCTAATACATTGATGAAAGCAGTTGATCTTTGCCTTGAAATCCGAAGAGAAAAGCTGGGGATCCACACGCTGTGAATCCAGAAGTAATGCATGGCTGTCCTTGTTTTAAATAGTTCAGCGCTGATCCGGGTGGAAGCTCCAGGTGCTGGAGAACCAAACACTGGACTCCGAGGTGTTGCTCTGTTGTCTTGAATAAATCCATGTTAATAAAAGGTGTCATGTAGATATCTGTCAAGAGATACATTTCAATATAGCAGATTTAAATCAACTTGGTTGAACGAATCGCTTAACAGCAATATATCTCTGGTCAGGAGAGGTGCTACAGAGGTGAAAATAAAACTTGATTAGCTGTGTTATGGTGCAAGTCAGATGGCTGTGTGCATCTGACTTATTGAAACACCAACATCTTCTTTAAATAAATAATTTGTGGGCACAGGATTGAAAAAGAATCATCCTTGGCTTCAGGGGCTCTGTATACGTGTCTTCTTGTTTGGAGGTTTGATGAAAATGCGTACAAAACTAACCTAATTTTCTTACTTCAGAAAATAGCTATAAGAAAGCCAGGCTGGTCTCATAACAATTTCGTAGGAAAGGCTACTAAAAGTAATGCATTAGAAATCATTTGAATTCAACTAAATTGTGAGTCAGGAGGCTGGGGACACGTCACCTATGCGCTTCTCTCTCTTCGTGAAAACAAAAAAACATGGCGGACATTCATCTAACCCTCACCCTAATTTGAAAAATAAATATGAAGTCTGCAGCTAGGTGATTCACAAGAGTGGCAGCCGCCTGAATAAGTTGTTCCTGAACGGAGGACCTTGTAGCGCCTCCCAGAGGCGAGGAGGGCAAACAGTCTCAGACTGGGTTGTGAGAAATTGGGTTGTTAATGAACAAAGATGTCTCTAACTTGGTCCAAAGTGAAACACGTGGTTGTGTATAAAGCAAACATACATACTTTGACCATATCTGGCCATTAAATACCACTTAAAACAGATTTGACAGGTTTGATCCAGCTTGGACCTCAATGGGGTCTGAGAAAGTAAACCTCACAGGGTCTCTGCTTGGAGCAAGTTGAAATGTAAACTTTGTCGTAGGACAGAAGCAAAGACATTATCGTAAAGTCTTGACCTCGGGAGTAACATTACGTAAGAGGGGAAATTGTGGATGGCTCCTGCTCCTCAGGGATGACCTTTGAACCTTGCACCTGAGTCAGTTTTGATGGCTTACAGGATGGAAACTAAATATGCAACAGACATGGTATGAACTGTTTTGGAAAGGTCTTGAACTCCACTACCATAGCCCACTGCAAAACTATGGGGGGCGCCACTGAGTAGGGCCAAAACCTTGAAAAAACTAGATTTGACCGTTTTATTAGAAGGAAAACCTATATCTGTTTTTCTCACAACAAAAAACCATAAAGAAGCATGCAAAGTTCCCGGTTGCAATCTCACATAAAAGGTGAAAACACTTTAGAACTACAAAAGATGGGAACAACACACACAGACAGGTACAGGAACGCCATTCAATTTGTAGTTCTCTGTATGGTTCTTCCTGGTTTAAATTAAGGTTGTGATAGGGTTTAGAAAACATATTAGCGGGTTTTTTTTTAACCATGAATGAAAATATTAAAACTGAAACACACATATCTCAACATAGATATCATCAAAACACATTTTATTAAGAAACATTGCTAAAAAATAGCGTTTTCCACCAGGAATACAGCAATCTCCACCATCTTGCTTTATCAGAGCGCTGCGCAGGTCTGCGCAGGCGCATTTCGTAGGATTATGTACGAACATTTAGTGCTAAGAATTCGTATGATTCTTTACGAAAATTTGTACATAACTTCTAGTAGGATATCTTACGAACCTTTTCATGAGACCACGTAGAGAAAGCACATCTGGCAAATAAACATTATTACTTTACGAGTTAAAAATAACAAATTGAAGGTAAACAATATCAGCCAGATAACAACAATTGAGTATTTAATTCAAAAATAATTTATCTTCAATTTGAAGATCACACAACAAAAGAGCATATCTAGAAATATTTTTTTGATAGTTGACAAAATAACTAAATTATTGAAGAACTAGGAGGAATCCTACCGATAAAAATGCTTCTTTAAGAGAGATTTCAAAGAGGCTAAGGATTTAGCCGGACAGATCTCCTCAAGGAGGAATTGTTCCAAAGGCTGGAAGCCCTGACAGAAATAGCTCAGTCACCTTTGGTCCTCAGCAAGGACAATGGAATGGTAAAAGTAAGCCGATGGAGAGACACAAAAATTTGAATTACATGTTCTCTTTTAGCAATTTGGTGAGGAGTCTAGAGCTGCGTTTTGGATGGGCTGTAATTTGAATCGACTCTGTTGGCTCAGGCAGGTGAAGAGAGAATTGCTAAAATCCTAGAGGAAATGAAGGCATGTATCCTAATCTCTAGGTTTCTACTGAATAAAAACAGGCTGATCTTTGAAACTTTCCTGAACTGCAGAAAATTCAATTGGACTAGTGGCGAGGCAGCCATGTTGTTAAAAGTAAGTCTTAGTCAGGTCTATCCCTGGGCACTGAGAGTAACAGCTGGTTGGTTCTGCAGATGGGAGTCTGGAAGAGGTCTGCTAGCTGAGGCAGCACCAGGCCATTCCTTTTGTTAATGTTTTGCATAGGCAAACAAAATCAAATATTTAGGACTAGAAAATGATTTGTAACCCATAAATAATTCAAACAGGCCCTTGTCGTTAAGCACTGTTTACCATTGTATGAGAAAGCCTTGGGGAGTTGTCAGTGACTCAAACAGCTTCATCTGCTTCATGTTGTTGATCTCCCTGCTCCACTGCAGCACAGAGGCATTGTGGTTACTCTATACCATCCATCCATCTATCTGGTAGTCAATGTTGGTGCAGACCAAGGAACACCCAGAGGTCTGCCCAAGATAATTGTTCCCTTTCTTCTTTTTAAAATCCAATAAATATCCTTAACCAGAGGGAATGTGCCTCCCTAAATGTTGAAATGTTAATATGATAATTAAAGATTTCATGACAATACACTGCCACTGAGCTCACCTTTGATTCCCCTTCATGAAGAGTATAACCATCAAATTGGAGGCTAAATCATTAGACGGCAACATGGGGTATGTGATTTAACATGGACGCTGTCGGGGAGCCTATTTATCTGCTCTGCTCTGCTAAGAGCCTCCAGAATATCTGCAAATCTTTATTTAAACCGAGTAATTTCACAGGATTTTCAGTCATCTTCAGTCGCCAAGTCATTATGCTTGCAGCTCTGCAGCCCTCAAGCAAAACCGTGACACTCTACCAGCTACAAGAGATCTTTAGTGTAATTATCAGCTCTGACATTGCCAACATATTACTGTCCTTCTGAAGCACAAAGTGATTTAAGACGGGCTGTAATATGAGTTGTTTCTACAGGCTGCTGGATCAGAGTGGTCCTTAAAGTCATGAACACTCAAACTGTAGTGGTCTAGAAAATCACTGACTGATGATTGGTATCTGTGCAAAAAGGTTTAGTGTTTCAGCTTCAGATATCAAACAGAAAGCAGAAATAAATATTTCAGTGTGAGGAGGAAGAACAAACATGTTGTTCTTGGGTTCTTCTGAATTCTTCTCCTGCTGTGAGACACACTTTGGTTGTATGTTCAGTCCCATTGGATCTGAAGCTAATTCTCTTGAAGCCTGATGAAGCTGTCCTCACTTTGAGACAACGTTAAACCCTAAGGATATAAATGCAAGCCCTGGTGCTGAGACATACAGCACAGCAGCAGCAATGTCTCTCAGATTTCTGACAGGTGAATATTATTTGCTTGTGTAGTTCTGCAGGAACATTTAAAAAAGAAATTGAAAGAGAAAAATAAAAGAGATAAATTAAATTGAAACTGAAATAATAAAATATCAAAATAATAAAATGAAAATAGATTAAAATGTAATGATGATGTAACCATGTAAAATAGCCTAGTCAAAAGCACTTTGAAAAGGTTTTTTAGCCATAAGGATTTTTGTTATCACATATGTAGCCACTCTTATATTGCAGCATTTATTTAAGTTTTCTATTTATTGTTTTTTGTCAGATTTATAATTATTTATCCTTTGTTAATTTGCACTGTTGTTCAGAAGTCGTACCTCTACGTTTGTATTACTGCTTTCTTTTGTGCAATTACAATAAAAGCTTTCGATTCTATTCTGTTCTATTCTATTCTAGGATGGATGGATTTGGTGTTTCGCAGGTTTTCCAGGACAATAATGTGTAGTAACTTGTGACAGCATAAAGCACAACACACATTTGCAATTAATATTTCCATGATTTTCTAAATCATAGTTATTAAAGTTATTTTCAGAAGATGAAATACTGAATGTTTCTATGTGTGTTGTTTTTTGCTCTGTTTATGTAATTTGTGTATCAAATGGATTAAGCCTCTTTTTATCTGACCAATTTTCACCAAGAGCTGACTTGACAACTGTGCTGAGAAAAGCCATAGTTTTCTATACGGACTAAATGTTCATGCACTAGATAATTTCCATGAGGCATTGTTTAATGAAGAATTCAATAAAATATCAGAGAGATGATATTGTTTGATACATTATTCATGACACTACCACTATTCTCTTGTGTTTGTGTCTTTATGATATTGCAGAATGGAATTCATCATCTCCGTGTGTGAAATTATTCTTACAAACCAATCAACAACCAAGAAAAGTGTTTATCGCTTTAATCACACTGTGACTCTGGCAATCCATTCAGTTTCACAGATTCATACGAATCAAAACACTCTGAGTCATACGGTGTGAGTTGGTGAAATTGTTTAATTCTGTCAGGTCTACTCTTTTCATTACCCAGATATCCTCCTTCTCTGTGTGTTCGGCTCGGCTGAACTCTACTGAGATGTGTTTTTGCTGTTTATTCAGAGGGATGAAGTAGGTCTGTGAAGTCAGTGCCAAGGAGAACATTAAAATCCAGAGACGATGAACCGAGCTGAACTTCACTAATTGATTAATGTTGCTGCTGATTCAGCACCACAGTCCTTGGATACTGAATAAATAAATAACTACCTTGCCTCTGTGTGAACTGCACACACATTTATGTGATACGTCTGTGGAAAGAAGAGACTTGATGCAGCCAGGAGTTCAGCACCATAGACAGAGACTGCTGTGCTGCCAATGAAGTTCTCAGACACCACTGGTGACACCAGAGTCGTCTGACTGTCTCTCTGTCTGTCAAAGAGGTTTACAGGAGTGTAGCCAAATCTGATCTTGTGGTCCGACCCATGGGTACGGCTGATGATTAAAGCGGAATAATAGATCAGAATGTCAACATGCTCATAATCTATCAAGCTGATGGAGTATATTTGAATTTTAATCAATGAAGCCAGAAAAACATAACTTCTCATTTAAAGTGAAATTTTCTGCTTCCTTGCATTCTCACTGCACCAGATTTGTCATGTTATCTGAACAGTGGCCCCTATTCCCTGGTGTAATAAGAGTACCTAAAGAGTGTCCGAAAAGATCGGTTTGAGAGTTTCAGATCCTGATTCCAGATCCTGATGATGATTATTACCATGGGAGTTGTTTTCAACAGTTTGGTTGGTTGGTTGGTTGGTTGGTTGGTTGGTTGGTGGATTTTTAACAAGATTACACAAAAAGAACTGAAAAGATTTCCTTGAAACTTGGTTGGAGAAAGTGCTTTGAAAAGAAACCATTGGATTTTGGTTATAATACATACTTTTTCCTTCTGTCTTTATCATTGACAGGTAGGACATTGCTTAACAACAATCTTGATGAAAAAATAATTCTGGTATATTTATAGAACTAATATATATATGTGAAATATGGTTTAGCTTGAAGTGACTGTCAGCCTTTGACTGATCCACAGAGCAGCTGAGTGCCATATAGTGTGTGTATGTGACCTACTGAAGCAATATCCAGAGAGAGAGAATGTACAGGTAAATAAATAAATGACAAAAGGCAGATATGCGAGCATGAGGTCCGAAGAAAATCCCAAATGAGATGATAAATGTATAACGCTGCTCTCTACTTCTTTTGTTTGCGTTATAATAAATGGTTTTTGCACAGAGCCCATTAATAATAATTACTTTTCATTTAGCTGACGCTTTTATCCAAAGGGACTTACAATAAGTTCTGATCATTTCCATTGCTAGGAAACATCATGAATTAATGGGAGATGTGTAAATTTTACTGATATATAACTTTAGTTCGCCTAGAGGGGAGCAAATGTGAAAAAAAAAATCACATTACCCCGCTCTCCCCTACACATATTAAACCTGGAACTAACAAGGCCTAAAGAGTATTGCCGATAAAACAACATTAATTATAAAATAAATTAAATAAAAATAATAAACAGTACATAAATAAATAAGAATTAAAGTAATACAATCAGTTTTATTAATTGCTTATGGCTATTAATGCTAAATATTAGTGCTGTCAATAGATTAAAATATTTAATCGCGATTAATCGCATTTATGTCATAGTTAACTCAAAATTAATCGCGATTAATCGCAAATTTGTATCTATTCTAAATGTCCCTTCGTTTATTTTTTCCCCATCATTTTTTTTTTTTGTTTATGCTCTATCAACATGGACAAGTGGATTGGCTTGCTTTATGCAAATGTTTTATTTTATTGAAAAACAACATTGCCAATCAGGGCGCTACAAAATAAAATGATAAAGTGCACATTTCAGGTAAACAAGGACTTAACTGCCTATAGTGCAGTTAAACCATAGTTTGCTTTGAACATAGCAGTCAGGCCTCTCAAACAGACAAGCAACAAAATAACAAACAAACAAACTACACAGGCAAGTGTCGGCCTACTTTGAAATAAATTAAACACAGAACTGTGTAGGGCTATTTGAGTGCTCCCCATATTTGTGGGAAATGTATGACATAAGAAGTACCCTGTTTTTAAATAAATAAAAACATATAGCTGCAGCCTAGTAGCTTAAAAATATAGATTTTAGTTGGCGAAATATTAAAACAAAAAGCGAGAGCAGGTCAGACTGGAGACGAACACAGATACTGAAGCTCGGTAGAAACCAACTGCAGCTTCTGCACTTATCGAAAAGCTGCGGCGCTGATCTCTGATCAGCTGAGCCCAGAGAAACTCTGTGTTTTCACTGTTTCCATAGTTAAGAAGCAGTGAGTCACTGAGCTCTGATCTCACTGTGTCTCTCTGAGCTAGTGCGCGGGTGCAGGGGGCGGGGCTACGGTGCGCTATCTGGAACCACACACAGACACAAAAGCGTGTGTCACACAGCGAAAGCGTGAGAGTTGGCAGCTCTGCGTTAATCTCGCGATAAAAAAATTAACGGCGTTAACGCAAACCCATTTTAACGCCGTTAATTTTTTAGCGCGAGATTAACGCAGAGCTGCCAACTAATACCGTTAATAACGCGTTAAACTGACAGCACTACTAAATATCAAACATAGATACACCTTTCCTTTTATGTTAGACACTGTCTTTTGTCGTTAATATGCAAATATTTACTGGATGGTTTTTGTCCATCCAGGGGGAGGGATCAGTCCGATGCTGCTCTCTCTGAGGTTTCTACATTTTTGTTTTCCCTGCTAAGAGGTTTTTTTTCAGTAGTTTTCCTCAGTCAGAGGTGATTTGTGAATATGGATTGATTGATTGATTGATTGATTGCTTGATTGATATTTCTGATAGGACCAAACGACAAGCCTGGAAGGAGGTGAATGAAAGAATCAGAGCAGCCCTCCTGCTAGATGAGAGAAGCTGGAGGGAAATCAAGTTAGATCGGGACAGCTGATGGAGCCTTAGAGGGGAGAGAATGGTTACTGAGCTAAAAGAAAAGAGAGCTAACAATGGCAATCAGGAAAAGGGACAAGCTGATCACCAGTTTCAGGAACAAAATAATGGCCTAAAGAAAAGACCATCTTCAAACTTTGGTCCAAGGCAAAGACTGACAAATACAATAAAACAAGGATTGAGTGATAGAGAGAGTGGAAAAGAAAACGTGAAGACTGCAAAGCAGCACAGATCGCACAGACTGCCTCAGGAAAGAGTTATGTGAGCAGGAGGAGGGAGAAAATATTTTGATTTATATGGCTGAGGAAACAAAGGCAGATATGAGACTCAAAATTGTATATATTATTCCATATCAGTTCTATGCACTGGCATAAATAGTAATATTGCTTGAGTAAAATTATCCTGTCACTCTGTCGTCCGCCACATTTTCACTCCATCCATTATTATATGTACCAGACTGACAAAAACTTTCCACAAGCTAACAGCTGTCTTTGCACATCCGATAAAACCTGTCTTGATCCGCCACTCTGGGCAAATAAATTATTGCCGCGGGTATAATGATAAGGTGACGAGGAGTGGAGACAGAGGAGGCAGGAAAATCAGGGAATAGATTGAAAATCACACTTGCTTGAAATGTAATCGTACTTTCCTGCTTCTATTCAGTGTAACTGGAAGTTTCT
The DNA here is from genome assembly GCF_949316205.1 of Platichthys flesus. NCBI lineage: Eukaryota > Metazoa > Chordata > Actinopteri > Pleuronectiformes > Pleuronectidae > Platichthys > Platichthys flesus. Next base: position 4,756,641 of record NC_084948.1, on the reverse strand, counting down.
TGCATGGAGGCAAGATGCAGAGAAAGAATATTGGTGCTCTCTCACTTCCAGGTATAAGGGTCAAGATGGAGCAAGTGATGATCCTCCGCATTAAATAAAAGTTTCTGACAGAACAAAATGTTACCCTAAAAACTTCTACATTAAATAGAATGTACTGTTCATGTTCAGATATTCTTATTTTGCATTGATGCTGAGCTCTGGAGATGCAGTCACACTGGTCATCTCACGTGTTACCATCAGGGTACAGCCATACTGACACGTATTCATTAGAAAAAGATCTCTGTCCACACAAATACATTGGCCCCATATCAGTTTTAATCCCAGCACACCACTGAGACATGAAAGGTGGTCTGTTTGATTCTAAACATTGAGGTTTTGTGTCCCCCCCCCCCCCCCCCCCCCACGTATCACATTTCCGCTCTGTCAGCTCCAACACCATGTCTCTATTCAGACAACAGAGAGATGGTCTATGGAGGATTGTACCAAAAGTGTGTAGTAAAGTAAAGTCACTCTGACTTTATAACATTTTTCTCCTCGTTACTATTTTATGAGAACATTGCATAATTTTCACCTCAGTAAGTTCATGTGAAGTTCATTTATAAATTTAAGTGTTCAATGAATTCATGTATAATATAACAGCTTCTCTCATGGATGGAGCCATCAGTTTCTTCTTCCCCAATATCTCTCCTTCCCACCTACGCACACACACACACACACATACATACACACACAAACACACACTAACACTCCAACGTTAAATTGCATCGTAGTGCCTCAAGCTAAATGAGGTAAAAGCAACGTGTCGAACATCATCTGAAAAAATGTGTGTTTTTAAATTTTGTGTGTTTGTGTGTGTGTGTGTCTAGAATGGTGTGTACACACACCATATCATCTGCTTTAATTTTTCAAAGTATTGTATATTGTTTCTATTGTTTCAGAGTGCTGGTACAGTTTAAAAATGTGCTGCTTCCCACTGTTTGTCTCAACACCAACAGATAAACCAATCTCAATTAGAACATATATTATCTGAATTATCTAAGGGCACTTTGCACAGTAAGATTAAGACCATATATAATCAAGTTGGCGAACCCTGGAAAGGGTAAAGAGTTGTATGCATGTGTAGTCAAGGATACATTATGGTATGGTGACACGATACCTGACTGTCGACCAGTGCAGTTATCGTCATTATAAATAGATTTCTCAGATTCATATGAAGTCACTGTGAACTTTATCTTTGACCACTGAAAACTGATCAATTCATCTTAGAGTCCAAGTGACAACTGATCAAAGATTGAAGAAATGAAGTTGAAGACCTCAAGGCTTTTCGAGCTGTAACATTCAAGAGGCCAAAGACATCTTTTTGACGTTACCATAAACTTTGACGACCAAAATATGATAAATGTATGCGGGAGTACAAATTAACATATCTGCCAAATTTGAAATAATTTTCTTGATGTGTTCCTGAGATATCCCGTTCACAATGCAAACTGGTTTGTAAGGTCACCTGACCTTGACCTGTTGACATTTGATTGGCAAAATCGAATCAGTTCATATTTGAGTCTGAGTGACTGTTTGTTCCAAATTCAAAGAAAGTCCCTGATGTCGATCTTAAGATATTTTTCCTTCAAGAAAATCATAAATATTCTTTGTTGAAGCCACTGTGACCTCAATCGTTGACCTTTGGCTGCCAATATCAAATCAGTTCATCTTTCAGTCTGAGTGAAAGCTTGTGTTAAATTTGAAGAAATTCCCAAAGGTGTTGTCGAGATTTTCTAGGTGGGACAGACCGACAAACGGACAAAATATATAATAAACAACATTTTCATGGCTCTCACAATTAACCACTAAAAGCAAAAGATTAAGTAAAATCAATGTCTGCTGCGCACACGCCTCGCTTCGGCGTCGCTACAGCGTCCGGTGTGTTCAGCACAACAATTTAACATGGGAGTGGATGGGAGCCAGCTGTTTTTTTTAGGGCTTGGCGCTGTGCTTACGCCACGCTTTGGCATCGCTTACGCGTCCGGTGTGAACCCGGCGTTAGTGTGCTTCTACACGTGCACACAGGCAATCAGGAGGCTGTGACAAATGATCAGCAATGTGTCAGAAAAAAGAAGACTGCTGGATAGTTAACATGGATGTATCCAACACAGGTTTAAAAATAAAAATCGATTTTACGCTTATTATGTTTAATTCACGACTTTGTTGAAATGCAAGGATGCAAACAATGCCCACTGGGCTTTCTGCCTCTCCCTGCATTGTATATACTTTGTTAAGCAGTCAACTTTTTTTTCTGTATATTTGTCCGAGTTGTGCAAATATTTACAATCAAATAATAAATATGTGTGTTTGAAGCTATATCACCTAAACTTCGAAAGTAACCTTTGTGTCTTGGCCTGTAGCTCTGAAACTATAAATGTAATCCCTTATACGACCTGAGCCTCCTACCGTTTTCCTTTTGGCTCTTTTCTCTTGTTGCACAAAATGAAACAGGACAGACAGTCAATTGTAGTTAACAATATAACTATAGTATGGTCCTGAGAAGCGGAAGGAACAACAAAGTCCTTTTTATTAAAAAAAAACAGGTTTTGTATTGTATTTACTTCAAAAACTCTTCCTGAGGGAACTAATCTTAACTTTATCTTGATTTAAAGTTTAAATTGTTTTTCTGAGCAATTTAATCTCTGAACCCGACAATCAAAGCACTAAATCTGTTTTCCTCAACTTATTCTCTCTCTTCTTTCTTTCTCCCCCCCTCAATTCTCCACAGATGTTCTTCCAGATGAAATGCTCTGACCCTCCCTCTCGGGGGGGTTAACAACAATTTCAAAGAAGTCCTGCAACTCTATCAGACCAGAGAACAACACAGTTGTCAAACAGCTGCTGCTTCCTTTCCTCCCTTGGTTGTCATCTGTGGCAAAAATGGGAAAGTAATGTTCACCGCAGTCGATTGCTTTTCATATGTATTCAAGTGTATTGGATTCGTGGAAGCCTGCATATCATAGCCAAAAGTACAAGGACGCTTCTATGGTTCATTTAGCAAGTATTTTACAGCACTGTGCAAACACTTTGTCTCATCCATCACACAGTACCATCAGGGAGGCGTCTGATACATCCCAAAAGGATTCTGCATCACAACGAGCCCAAGCATGTGGCCAGAGTCATAAAGAACTATTTTCAGTGACAAGACAAATTTAAACTCCTACAACACATAGTTTGGTCCCTGGCTGCGGCCGAAGAGTCAAAATAATCTCCTTTCCCAACCACTATTCCTTCACCCAGATGGAAAGCATCACAGGGTCAAGGAAAGATGTGAAGAAGAGGAATATCTGTATTTAATAAGTTATCCTTAAGTAGATTGTTTTTATACTTTTATTATCTTCATAGTAAATGTCTTCAAAAAATTAATGAATGTTGCACGAGTGTGCATTTTGCCAACCTCTACACTGTCAAGAACTCTATATCCTTCAACTTTTCTAACTCTCTATACGGTATTTTGGTTATTATTATTAATTTACTTATTAAATTCCAAATTTGTAGTTGGTACTTTCATGAGTGTTAATCAATAAATTGTCTATATTTTCCCTTCCATTGAAGCGTGGTGCCCCGAGGTAACTTTTATCAATTAAAGTTATTATTTAATATTAATATTTGTAATATTAATATTCAATGTTTTGGAGAGAAATTAAACAGCAGATAACGGATCTGACCTTTGACTCTATGCTGCATCATAAACACCATGTTTTTAGCCTTATGTTTAAAGAATCGGTCACCATTTACTTTAATTGTATTGATTTGGCTGCAACGCTGTTTACATCTGAAACTCCTAAAGGGTTTTGTGGACTCAAAACCTCCTTTATCATAGTGGTGGGTAGATAATGGGTGAATTTGGGTTTTTGGGTGAACTATCCGTTTAAGGTTAAAGAGTTTGAACTTAGACATCTATTTTGGTCGTTTCAACCACATTAGATATTATTGTTGGTTACTCTAACTCAGTGGTTCTCAAAGTGGGGGGCGCGGACACTCTCCAGGGGGGGCGCAATGACACAGACAAAAAAAAATAAAATAATAAAAACAAAAAAACAAACACGCACATTCATACAGTTCATCTATTTGCAGCACTTGCAGGAGTGATTTGCTCCACAGTCTTTTTTAGAAAGCTTATAGCCCCAAGAGCTAGCCTTCTAGCTAGCTAACTTCTTCCAACTGCAGCTAGCCCTTTTCTCCTTAACATCTACCTTTACATCTTCAATCATCCATCGTGTTGCAACAAATAAAACACCAGCACTTGAATACTATTCTGAGCTGTCCCTGTCTACAATGTGTGCTGTTCGTGTTGCTAGGAACCATTGCCAAGCACAGCCTTATTCATTATTTGTGTGCAAGTTGCTCACAGCCACACATACAAACACACTCACAAGACCACAACGTTGCAATTAGGACTTTATTAACATCACACACACTGTATCAGCAAACAAACACACTTATGGACAAGTTTCTGATTCGTAAACCGATGCGCCAGTTGCGAAGAAGACAAAGCTTTGCAAATATGACAAGAGCTATTTGAAGTTTGGTTTCACCGACACTGGCACGACTGAGCAACGTCCTCAGTGTGTTCGTGTGCTGAGGTGCTGGCAGATGACAGCATGAAGCCATGCAAATTAAAAAGGCATCTAGACACCAAACACCCCAACTTGAAAGAGAAGCCTGTGGACTTCTTTAAAAGGTAAACTTGATGGCCTCTAGCAACAACAATCCACCATCTCCAAGCATACCACTGTCTCCAAGCTATCTATCTATCTATATATTGTGGTGTAGTTGAGGGCAGTGGTGGCAGGAGGTGCGGGGGGGGGGGGGGGGGGGGCAAATACCCCTTACCAGCTTTGGGGGGGCCCAGCTTGCAAAAGTTTGAGAACCCCTGCTCTAACTCAACACATACTCGTCAATACAGCCTAAATAATATGTAACAGTATGCAAATCAGAAAATCTGATCATTCTTGTTGAGGAAATGATTAAAAAGGTCCAGATCTGCATTGCTCCTCTCAGATCTGAACATGTTTGCTCTCCACTTGTTTGCCTGTTTTGCTGGATTTAAAAGAGGAAGAGGTGCACAACTTCATCTGCCCTGAGCAATAAACTGAGGCCCGGCACAGGAACAACGGGATAGAGGCAGCATAAAGGCCATCATAAGATTGCTGCTCTACAGCCAACACAAGGGAGGAGAGAACATTTTGAAGTAATGGATGTCCGAAGTGATTGCTCAGAAACAGCATTGGGCATTCAGCTTGGAAACCACGGGGGCCCAATCGGCTCTATTCAGCTCTGTTGTTTGCCAACTGTCTGCTCTGCTGGGAAATGGCTTTCTGCTTTTTCCCCTTTCTCTCTCACTGTCTCATTTGTTCTGCATCTTATGTCAGGCGTGTTGGTTTATCCTAAATAAGAGAAGAGCCGGACTGGTCCAATTTAAATATTTATTGAGATGCAATGAAAGTTGAAAAACATAGCTATGGACAATTATCACAGCCTAGGCTAATTAAGTTAGCAATAGGTAGTTAATAATGGCCCCGAACAAAAGGGGTTTGATATAATTATAACAGTAGATTTAATATGATTGGTTATGAAAGATTGGAGGGGAGTCACCGCAAATCACTTTGGTTCTCCCTTGGTGGTGCACAGGCATGTCCAGGCCTCTTGGCACAGAAATCCAGGAAGTGACAAGAAGCCACTCTCTGTGACGCTTCTACTACTCTGATAGTTGCTAAGCAAAATGTTCTCTTCATGAAAGGCCTTGACACAGCTGATGCCATGTGGGCCATTGGAGAAAGGAATATGATGTTCCTGCTATATTCAAACAATGTCCTGTTGATGTAAACATTAGGATCCTCGAAACCAATACAACGAAACAGAACAATGTCAACAAAGTCACTCTGTCCGACCTCCAGAACTTTATCAGACAGCTGGTTGAAATATATTTGAGAATGACTCCAAGGGAATAATGGTTTAATACCAAAAGTTAGAATTCAGAACAATTATAAGATTCATCATTAACAATATGCAGCAAGGGTTATTTATAAATCATTTAAATAAAGACCTTATATCCGGTTCAAACTGATCATGCTCCCCCCCCCCCCCTTAAGTTGCAAATAGTTTCAGTCAGACCCAAATACCAGCTAGAATTTAAATTCCTAACACTTATCAATCTATGTATTCATTTTAGCTTCAGTTAGTGAATCACAGCTCATTGAACGAATGAACCATCACAAAGATTACAGTGTTTCTCAGTCGTTAACACCCAAAAAGCGAAAATTCAGCACAATTTGCACAACCTTCACTTCATGTACCAATCGTTCGACCCAATTTGGCACTACTTCACACTCCCTTATCTACATTAGACTCTGACTTTCATCCTTTACACTTTGATGTCAATTACACATCACATTGTTGTCAAAACACTACACGCAATGTTCAGCTGTTGCACACACTTCTCAAGTATAATCTCAAAGCATCAACCTACAAATGAAGCTAGCGTAAGTTCAGTCAGGAAGATTTAACCTGCAGACGATCAGCTGATCAGGGGCATTCTTATACATAGGAATGCCCAATGGAGGACTTAACCTGCCTAGTGATCAGCTGATTGGGGTGGTGCCTTATCATCCAATCAGGTCGGGCGCGGGCTCTGTCAGCCAGTCATTTAGCAGCTGTCAAACTTTAAAAGTCCCTTTCCTCTCTTCCTCAGCCTGCCATCATTCAGCGTCTCACGACACGGTCAGCGGCTCCCAGCGACGCGCGTAGTTGATCATCTAGTTTATTCACATCGTTCATCTCGACGTCGGATCCTGACACAGTTTACTCCCGAAGAGGTTCGGATCCATCAGCTAAAAGATCGTTCAACTCTACTGATCGCCGGTGCAGGAGCTCGCGCCGAGCGAACCCGACGTGTCCGCACGGGGAGGCCGACTTCCTCCTCGCTAAGCTTCACACATTACCTCATGCCAGCTTCAGACCTCCTCTTCGGCTCCGGCACGCCGCGCCCGGCGGGTGCCGCGCTCCAGCGCGCAGCGCTCGGCGGGTGCCGCGCTCCAGCGTGCCGCGCTCAGCGGGTGCCGCGTGCCGTGCCCGGCGAGTGCCGCGCTCAGCGTGCCGCGCTCCAGCGAGTGCCGCGCTCAGCGTGCCGCGCTCGGCGGGTGCCGCGCTCCAACGAGCGTGTCCTGTGTTCAAACAGAGACGTCAGCTGTTCCTCGTGCTTCAGCATTAACGAGAACACAGTCCACTTCGTCGGTAGAGTCAACAACTCTACGTATCGGTGTATTCAGCCATCTAATCTGAGACGGGAAGCAATGCACCCTTCAGAATCATAAACCGCGCCGTGCATAAAGCATGCTATGCACACCTGAACTGGCCGAATTACATATCTTCTCATTGAGTACCGGTGCGCGTGCACCTGATGGTGTCTCGCACATCCTGAGTCCATTGGAACGTCAGTCGTGCACCTCCTCAGAAACTTACGCTATGTGGACGCCAGACGCAATATGCACTTAAATATATACTATAAATAAATATAAAATAAATGATTAAATGAATACTGGTAGTGAATTTCATCAAATTCTCGCATCAGTGAACATAGAAACATACTCTTCAACCCCTCTGCGGTCTCGTATCTCTAACACAAGGAATAATGAGACCTAGGCGGTCGACAAAGCAAATAAATGAATAAACTCGCAGGTCAAGGCACTTAGCCTCCTTAAGCAGACATAAGATCAGTTCATAAATGTATCCTTGGCGGCACTGGGAATTACGCGCCCGACTTCAGGTGCAGACCACCAATAAGTTGCCAAATTCTCAGCAATTACCTTATTGTTGCTAGGGTTCCTGTCTAATGGGTAAATACATGAATCCATGTCACTCTGCTCATCTTCACACTGACTGGGAGAGTCACGTGTTGTATCGAGTGCAAATTATCGAGTACATTTCATGACGTTCAAAGGCTGACTCCGCTCTTGAACGAGTTCAAACAACATAAGTAACTTCACGTTCTGATCAGGTCCCGGTAACTAGTGATGAGTGGTTATTAGTTCAAGCGAGAGTAGAGTGGAGGAGGACATATAAACTCCTTCTCGGCACAAACCAAGTGCAGTTTCTGCTTTGAGCCGAGCAGCAGTGACCAGAGAAACCTATCAACACACAACACATTTACGTACCTTGTATTTAACTTCATGGTCTGCTAACATGACTTGAAAAAAAAAAAAATAAATAAAATAAAAAAAAATATATATATAGATAGATAGATAATACCAAAATTAAAAAACATCATCGTTTACATAAAATAAATAATTATGGACGAGTTCACTCGCGCATCATATACAAACGGTCTCCAGTGGCGAGATAGTAGGCACGACTTGACTGGACTAAGGCGTAACAGCTTACTTAATTTTAAATTGTCAGAGGCATGTACCTGAGAGGTCCTGCAGTTCATCTGCTGGGTGATCCCCCGGTAGTTCCCCAGAGTCAGGCGCATCCCTCTCCAACTATACGCTTCAACCACTCCGCGATCCGATTTGAAATAGCAAATTAAATCGTATAGCACATTCGCGACATCACAAAATCCTCCCTTGCAGCTAAAGACGTCATAAAGCAGCAGCAGCAGCAGCTCCTTTCAACAAGACTCCGCGATGCCAATCGTCCCTCATGATATATATATATATATATATATATAGATTCAACAGAATTTAATTAAAAATAATTAATTTAAATAAATAATTAATTAAAATTATGTTTTCTGCCTTCACTTCCTATAAACAAAACGCACACTCCTTCTGACTAAAATTTTCAAACCCTGATATCGGTAAGTCATGCATATAACTGGTGGTGGTTTGTATGTTCTGCTCACTCCGTGCGAGTTTTGCTAGCTATACAGATAACTGTTCACGTGACACACCCGGGCAATCTCTATGCTCAATGCTACGCGGTCTTGCTGACCGTGCTAGGTCGGAAGGACACCATACATGCAGCAACGTATGCATGCACTCTATTTACTTTCGGTCCAGCGGACCCTGCACTCACCATGGCATTAACTTGGTCCGGCGACCTTTAGTTAAGTTTGCCTTTCAATCTCATTTACTTTGTGGTTGCTACACCAATTTTAATTTCTGTTGTTCCTCGGACTTAAATTTCTGTTATCTTTCTCATTTCTGTTGTCATTTTATTTATTTGGTTCTCGGACCTTAATTTCATTTCGGTCAATAGACCTTTCATTTACGGGGCATCACACTTCTCAGCCTCCCTGGTAAAGTCTACTCCAAGGTGCTGGAAAGGATGGGTTCGGCCAATCGTCGAACCTCAGATTGAAGAGGAACAATGCGGTTTTCGCCACGGACGTGGAACTACGGACCAGCTCTTCACTCTCGCAAGGATCCTGGAGGGGGCCTGGGAGTATGCCCATCCGGTCTACATGTGTTTTGTGGATCTGGAGAAGGCGTATGACCGGGTCCCCCGGGAGAAACTGTGGGAGGTGCTGCGGGAGTATGGGGTAAGGGGGTCTATCCTCAGGGCCATCCAATCCCTGTATTCCCAAAGCGAGAGCAGTGTTCGCGTCCTCGGCAGCCAGTCAGTTTCGTTCTCAGTGGATGCTGGTCTCCGCCAGGGCTGCGCCTTGTCACCAATCCTGTTTGTGATATACATGGACAGGATATCGAGGCATAGTCGTGGTGGGGAGGGGTTGCAGTTCGGTGGTCTGAGGATCTCGTCACTGCTTTTTGCAGATGACGTGGTCCTCATTGGATCATCGGCCCGTGACCTTCAGCACTCACTGGATCGGCTGGCGGCCGAGTGTGAAGCGGCTGGGATGAGGATCAGCACCGCTAAATCTGAGGCCATGACTCTTAGCAGGAAACCGATGGATTGCTTACTCCGGGTAGGAAATGAGTCCTTAGCCCTTAGTGAGGGAGTTTCAGTACCTCGGTGTCTTGTTCGCGAGTGAGGGTACTATGGAGCGTGAGATTGGCCGGAGAATCGGAGCAGCGGGGGCGGTATTGCGTTCGCTTTACTGCACCGTTGTAACGAAAAGAGAGCTGAGCCGCAAGGCAAAGCTCTCGATCTACCGGTCGATCTTCGTTCCTATCCTCACCTATGGTCATGAGGTCGCGGGTACAAACGGCCGAGATGAGTTTTCTCAGAAGGGTGGCTGGCGTCTCCCTTAGGGATAGGGTGAGAAGCTCAGCCATCCTTGAGGAACTCGGATTAGAGCCGCTGCTCCTTTACTTAGAAAGGAGTCAGCTGAGGTGGTTCGGGCATCTGGTAAGGATGCCCACTGGGCGCCTTCCTTGGGAGGTGTTTCAGGCACGTCCAGTGGGGGGGAGACCTCGGGGAAGACCCAGGACTAGGTGGAGAGATTATATCTCAACACTGGCCTGGGAACGCCTCGGGATCCCCCCGTCAGAGTTGGTCAATGTGGCCCGGGAAAGGGAAGTCTGGGGCCCCCTGCTTGAGCTGCTCCCCCCGCGACCCGACCCCGGATAAGCGGACGAAAATGAGATGAGATGAGATGAGACCTTTCATTTAAGTTCGGTCCCCGCGACCTTTTACTAAGTTCGGCATCTAGGCCCTGCTCTCACCATGGCTTAACCTTCGTCCGGCGACCTTTAGTTAAGTTTGCCATGCAATTTTTAATTAATTTTGTGGTTGCTATACCAATTTTAATTTCTGTTGTTCCCGCGACTTAAATTTCTGTTATCGTTCTCATTTCCGTTGTCATTTTATTTATTTGGTTTCTCGGACCTTAATTTCATTTCGGTCAATTAACCTTCTACTTAAGTTCGGTCTCCACTGACCTTTGGCTTAGTTCTACATATAGGCCCTGCTCTCACCATGGCTTAACTTGGTCCGGCGACCTTTACATAAGTCTGCCACGCAATATAAATTCTTTGCGGTTGCTACACCTATGTTAATTCCGTTGCACTTCATTATCCATTCTGGCACTTTAACTTCTTTATGTGCGTCTACATTTTAGATCCCGGGTCATCTCTATATTCTATCTGATAAATGTTATAATGATTGTGTGTTTTCCAAACATGTTTATTTGCTTAGGATGCCAATTACGAGGTAAGACTCTTCATTAACTCACTCTCCTGTTCCCTTCTTCGTCTTATTTCTTTTTGGGGGTATTCCTGCTCGATGCTCTGCTACACCCCCTTCTAAATCCTGATGACATCTCACAGGGGTCTAAAATGCCAAAGACTGTTTAACATTCACATTTTTGTGCGTGTAAAAAGAAAATAAATAAAATCTGTTAATTGGAAATCAAGTCTCGCCTGATTGAACACACAATTACTCAAATCTCTAAACATTCAGGTCTGTTGAGCAATTTCACCTCATTTACACAGCCGAACAGGAGACTGAAATTGTAGATATGGTTTGTGAGAACTCAATCACACTCAGACAAATAAAAACTAGGATCCTGGCTGACCATGCTACATTTAGAAACGTCCAGACCATCAGCCTCTCTACATTGGAGCGTATTCTTCTTTGGACTGCCATGTGGATGAAACAAGTGTTCAGGGTCCCATTTGAACGTAACACAGGCATGAAGGAGTTACAGTGAGAGTTTGTGCTTGTAAGTACCAACATTCAGCACTGACACATGCATGTATTGTACCTGTACTCCAATATTGTTCCTTTTCTACAGTGTCTCACTGTAACCCACTGTGTTGACCTCTCTGTGTCCATACTGTAACTTGCATTCTCATGTTGTCTGTGTCAGCGGATTTACACTACATTACATTACATTTAATTTAGCTGACGCTTTTATCCAAAGCGACTTACAATAAGTGCATTCAACCTCAAGGGATCAAACCCAGGACGTATCCAGGAGCATGACACAGCAAATGAGTTATACCAGTACATCTTTATTGACAATACAATAGAATAAAATAAAATAAAAAATATTGAGGTAGAAAGCCTCACACAGCTCATGTGTTGTACCAGTACATCTTTATTGATGAGGTGGGTATCAACTTGGTGAAGAGGAGGCGACAGGGCAGAAACGTCATTGGCCAACGGGCCATTGTGGAGGTCCCCGGCCAGCGTGGTGGGAACATCACAATGTGTGCTACAATGAATCACCATGGGATCTTGCACCGTCATCCCCACCTAGGGGCCTATAACGCTGCCCTTCTCCTCGTCTTCCTGGATGGCCTGCATGACCTGCTGGTACCACCTGGTCAGATAGATGACACACAGCGGATTGATCACGTTCTCATCTGGGACAATGTGAGCTTCTACCGGGCTGCTCAAGTGCGTGAGTGGTTCCAGGACAACCCACATTTCTCCGTTCTATACCTTCCACCTTATTCTCCTTTCCTGAATACTATTGAGGAATTATTTTCAGCTTGGAGGTGGAAGGTATATGAATGAAAACCAGTGGGACCGGGTCCCACTGCTCCAGGTCATGGAGGAGGCTTGTGGCGACGTGAGTGTCGAGGCCTGTCAGGGCTTCATGCGCCACTCAAGGTGTTTCTTCCAACACTGCTTGGACAGGGAGTACATTGCCTGTGATGTGGATGAGGCCCTCTGGCCAGATAGGAACCGGAAGCCTGATGCCTAAATCATTTTTGTGAATGAGGGTGGTTACAGTACTGTACTGTTCTCTGTGTGTACCGAAATAAACCTTTTTTTTATGCATATTTTTGTGCTGTTTTATATTTGACTATGAAAAAAGTAGGCCTTCATTGAGACATTTTACAAAAGGAGAAAGAGTCACTGTCATTCATATGGTGTGTTCGATTTTGATGATTGTGATTTCAGTTTTGCACTTCAGTGTGCTGTAAATTCTTGGTAGTGTGCAAGCAAATGCTTAGTTGTGTGTTCTCAATGAATGATATGTGTGTGTCATTTGAAAATATGGCTGTGTGTCCCAAATGAAAACACAAGTTCCTTTTTGTGAACAGGTAAGAGATTCTCCTCTCCAATGTTCGCTCCCTGTGTAATAAGATGGACGAACTTCTCCTTCTCATCCGGACAAATACAGACTTTTCCCTTTCTTCTGTCTTTTACGGAATTGTGGCTGACCGAAGCCACACCGGACTCCGCTGCACAGCTGATCGGCTTTCAGCTGTTACGCGCGGACCGCGACCCGATCCTCTCACGCAAGGCAAAGGGCGGAGGGATTTGTTTTTTTATAAACCATGGCTGGTGCAGCGACGTGAAAGTAATTTTACAGTCCTGTTCTCCGGACCTGGATACTTTTTTCATCACCTGCAGACCGTTCTACTCTCCCCGTGAATTCACCTCTTTCATCCTGGCCGGAGTTTACATCCCCCCGCAAGCTGACGTGCGCGAGGCTCAACGACAACTCGCTGAGCAGATACTGGGAGTGGAGAGAAGGAGAGAGAACACGTATTCCCCCGTTATTGTTCTTTGGGACTTTAATAAGGGGAACTTATCTAAGGAGCTTGTCAGGCGTGTTGGTTTATCCTAAATATGAGAAGATTAGCCGAACTCGGTTTGTTCAATCAAGTATTTATTTAGAAAGCAATGAAAGGTAACAATCAGCAAAGCAATGGGCATCCAACAAGTCGCATCAGAACACGAGACCCATCAGAATGCACCAAACAGACGGCGCCTGTCTGTTTTATAACAGTAGATCTTGGTTCTTCCTCCTATAAAGTGCGCAGGCGTAGGCCATCATCTTGGTATTGGAATACGGAAGTGACAAGGAGCCACTCCCAAGGCCTTGACACAGCTGATGGCATGTGGGCCAATGGTGTTGACAATTGGAGAAAAGATTATTGTGTTCTTGCTATATCAAAACAATACTCTGTTTGTACAGACATTCAAAACAATTTAACCAAAACAACGAAACAGAACTGTGACGCTCACACATTCTAATTTCAAGATTACACACTAGGAAGGAAAAGGTTATTTATTAATCATTTGTATAAAAAGCATTATATCTGGCTCAAACTGCTTCTATCTTTATTCATTTAGAGTTGAGTCAGACAGAGAATATAGCTAAAATATTGAAATCCTAACAAGCTACCGAAATACAAACAGTTAATAAAATGCCCGACCAGGGGGGATAACACCCTGGATCACTGCTACAGCACCATCAGCAAGGCTTATCATGCAGTTTCCCGCGCTGCCCTGGGTCTATCCGACCACGCTCTCATTCACCTGATCCCGGCATACAGACAGAAACTTAAACATTCTAAACCTGCTGTGCTGAGATCCAAGAACTGGAGCAACAGAAAAGCTGTGGAGGAGCTGCGTGACTGCCTTGATAACACTGACTGGGACATTTTTAGAACTGCTTCTAACAGCATGGACGAATATACAGATGCTGTGACGTCCTACATCAGCTTCTGTGAAGACAGATGTATTCCGACACGCACCAGGGTGTGTTATAACAACGACAAGCCCTGGTTCACAGCAAAGCTCAAACAGCTTTGTTTGGAGAAGGAGGTGGCCTTCAAGAGTGGGGACATGGATAGGTTCTGACTGATTAAATACTCATTTGGCAAGGAGATGAATGAGGCCAAACGACAGTATTCAAAGAAGCTGGAACAACAGATTTCAGCCAACGACTCCTCGTCTGTCTGGAAGGGCCTTTGTGTGATCACCGGTTGCAAAATCAAATCCCCCCCACTCTGTGGAAGACCTGAGACTTGCAAACGAACTGAATGACTTCTACTGTAGATTCGATAGACAATCTCAAACCCCCCTGCATTTATCACACCTCTTCTCCCCAGCCTGGACAAAGACAACTGCCCCATCCCCTCCATCCCCCCATCACACCCCATCACACCTCTCTCAATTCAGGAGAGAGATGTAAATAAGCTCCTGAAGAGACTGAACCCCCGTAAGGCAGCTGGACCAGACGCTGTCTCCCCCTCAACACTAAAGCCTGAAACATGCTTCTGCGACTGCGTCTGCGTCTTTTCACGCCGCTGTGGCGCAAGACTCGTTTTCATTCATGCTTCCCCAACCGTTGCGCGTCTTACAAAGCAATTCCGCGCCAGAACACTAGGCGGAGTAATGCTTTTTGTCGAGACGACCTTAGAGACGCCTTCTTTCTTCTTCGTCGATTGTTTATTTACATAGCCACTGCGGCTCCTCGTAGCCTTTTTCTGGCGGACAAATCCGCCAGTCAGTGACAGGTTATACAAGTGATCCTACTATCGGATATCTTCTGCCAAGTGCTCTTCTATTTGGTCCATATTCGTTCTTCTAAATCTTCCGTGATTTCTGCCGGTATTATGGGGCATGAAACCGGAAATGCAGCTCCAGAAGGGATGTAGAGCAGACCAATCACAGCCTTGCGGGCTGAGTGAGCTTGCAGAGCTTTGCCGTAAATTTTAGAAAAGGGGGTCGACACCCGTCAGCACGTAAGGAGGGATACATAAGCACGTAAGGGACCCGGAAGGGCTCTTGCGCTTACGGGCCCGTGAAAACGCAGAAGCATGTTTCAGGCTTAAGGCACTGTGCGGATCAGCTGTCTCCAGTATTCACAGACATCTTCCCTCCCTGGCTGAATGTGTTGTACCCGCCTGCCTTAAAACATCCACCATCATCCCCGTTCCCAAGAAGCAGAGGATCACAGGCCTTAATGACTACAGACCAGTCGCCCTGACCTCCGTAGTGATGAAGACCTTTGAGCGCCTCGTGCTGAACCACCTCAAGACCATAACCAACCACCTCCTCGACCCGCTGCAGTTTGCCTACAGAGCCAACAGGTCCGTAGACGACGC
Source organism: Platichthys flesus (assembly GCF_949316205.1). Classification (NCBI taxonomy): domain Eukaryota; kingdom Metazoa; phylum Chordata; class Actinopteri; order Pleuronectiformes; family Pleuronectidae; genus Platichthys; species Platichthys flesus. The sequence continues at coordinate 4,740,904 of NC_084948.1, read as the reverse complement.
AGTCAACATGGGTCTCCAATTCATCCTCCAGCACCTCGATTCCCTGGCACCTACGCCAGGATCCTGTTTGTGGACTTCAGCTCCACATTCAACACCATCTCCACAGCTCTTCTCCAGGACAAGCTGACACAGCTGAGCGTGCCTGAGCCCACCTGCAGGTGGATCACTAACTTCCTGACTGACAGGAAGCAGCGCGTGAGGCTGGGGAAGCTTGTCTCTGACACCCGGACCATCAGCACTGGAGCCCCACAGGGTTGTGTGCTCTCTCCTCTCCTCTTCTCCCTCTACACCAACAACTGCACCTCCAGCCATCCCTCTGTAAAACTTCTGAAGTTTGCTGACGACACCACCCTTATTGGATTAATTTCCAATGGGGACGAGGCCGCCTACAGACAGGAAGTAAACAGCCTGGCTTCCTGGTGCAGCCAGAACCACCTAGAGCTGAACGCGTTAAAAACTGTAGAGATGGTAGCAGATTTCAGGAGGAGCCCAAACCGTCCCTCTCACCATGTGAAACTCCCCTGTTAAAACAGTTGTGTCTTTCAGATTCCTGGGGACGATCATTTCACAGGACCTGAGATGGGCGGAGAACATCACCTCCATCATCAAGAAGGCCCAGCAGAGGATGTTCTTCCTGCGGCAACTGAGGAAATTCAGCATGCCGCGGAAAGTGATGGTTGAGTTCTACACAGCCATCATTGAGTCCATCCTCACCTCATCCATCACCGTCTGGTTCGTTGCCTCCACTGCCAAGGACAAGGGCAGACTGCAGCGGATCATCCGGTCAGCTGAGAAGGTCATCGGCTGTGACCTGCCAGCTCTCATTGATCTGTTCCACTCCAGGACCAGTAAGAGAGCAGGCAAGATCATCGCTGATCCTTCCCATCCCGCTCACCACCTGTTCCAGAGACTCCCGTCCGGAAAAAGATTCCGAGCCATCAGGACTAAAACCTTGCGTCACCTGAACAGTTTTTTCCCCATGGCAGTGGGGCTCACAAACAAGCCCCCTGCATCACACTGACTCTGCTCTCTTACGATCTCTGGCCCCAGGCTCAGGTACCCCTCATTGAAACCTGTACTAGATACAGAATTTTCTGTTTGTCTGATATTTGTAGAGCTTACAGTGTTATGCACCCTACCGTAGTAGCATGACAAATGGGAAATGTTCTGTTTTGATTCTCAATGTTGACTGATTTGGGAATATGGAAAGAAATAAATTATATTTTCATCAGTCTGCCGCATTGGTCTTGTGTTTAGTGAATTTATTATGTATTTGCACTTTCTCTCTGTACTTCACTTACAGTACTCTAACCACTGAGAAGTAGAATTGTTTAAAGTGTTTTAGGTCAGCAACAGCAGTGTGTAACTGGTTGAAACTGAATTAAGTCATATGAAGCGTGTTTTTTTACATATGGTTACAAAATATGGTTTTGATAATTTAGTGTTTAATTTTGCAAAAGGATCTGAGGTGTTCTGCTGATTGTGTGTGTGATTTTGCTGATTGTGTGTATTGTTTTGATAATCGTGCTTTAGCAATCGAGAACAATTGTAACAAGTCCTAAATGCAGGAAGTGGTAAAGTGACTAATTGACTAACATTGCTGTTAATAGAGCCAAGTTGCTTTTATTGTTCGATAAACATGCAAACACAATCAATCAGTGAAAGGTTGCAGCAACAGTATTGATACGTTGCTATATTCGCCCACTTGTGTGGGACTTCTGTCCGTCCAGACACACACAGGCTGAGCATGCTGTCCTCTCCCTGTCATGTACAGCTGTAACCATACGGAGAGTCTTTAATTATACAGAAAAAACTCCACTTACACAGCACTCTATAAGTGTACAGAGAGAACATTAAATGCATGAGCAGCTGTGCAGGTTTGCAGGTGCACGTTGGTGAGACTAAATGTCTGCCAAATGACAACCAGGAACATTTGTCAGTGTTAGGAATTTAAATTCTAGCTGGTATGTGGGTCTGACTGTACTGCTTGCAATAAAGGCAGAAGGGGGGGCCTTCAACAGTTTTTGCCATAAATAAGGCCTTTATACAAATGATTTATAAATAACCCTTGCTGCATATTGTTAATAATGAATCTTATAATTGTTCTGAATTCTAACTTTTGGTATTAAACCATTATTCCCTTAGAGTCATTCACATATATATTTCAAGCAGCTGTCTGATAAAGTTCTGGAGGTCGGACAGAGTGACTTTGTTGACATTGTTTTGTCCCGTTGTTTTGGTTTCGAGGATCCTAATGTTTACATCAACAGGACATTGTTTGGATATAGCAGGAACATCATATTCCTTTCTCCAATGGCCCACATGGCATCAGCTGTGTCAAGGCCTTTCATGAAGAGAACATTTTTGCTTAGCAACTATCAAAGTAGTAGGAGCGTCACAGAGAGCGGCTACTTGTCACTTCCTGGATTCCTGTGCCAAGAGGCGAGGACATGCCTGTGCACCACCAAGGGAGAACCAAAGTGATTTGTGGTGACTCTCCTCCAATATTTTAAACCAATCACATTAAATCAACTGTTATAATTATATCAAACCCCTTCTGTTAGGGGCCATTATTAACTACCTATTGCTAACTTATTTAGCCTAGGTTGTGATAATTGTCCATGATCATGTTGTTCATTGCATCTCAATAAATACTAAAATTGGACCAGTCCGGCTCATCTCTTATTTAGGATAAACCAACACGCCTGACATCAGACAGGAAAGTGTGCATAGATTAATATATAAGTAGTGGACACATATGCATCTTCCTTGTTAGAGCGTGTAGTGCTACTGCTTTAAAACCTGCACATGCCGTCCACAGCACGCGGTGCTCCATAACGTACATTTTCAACAAGCGTAGGTATGCATTCCTTTAAATGGAACCATCAACATTATGTCACACAAACTGACCGAAAAAGGCCAGTTGTGCGGTCGAATGAGACCTAGACCCCTTGTGCTTCAGGGTGCTGACTAGATGAGTGCCGCGACTGAGATGAACCTCCCACTCACACACCCACACACAGCGCACATATGGTGTTGCATGTCCTTCCCTTTGGAGTGAGAGGGAGAGGTCAGCCCATAAAGACACATTAAAGGTTATGTGGAGAAGAAACATATATAGATTGACTGACAGACACACACACACACACACACACACTAACACACATAATGTAAATGAACCTACCAGACACCTTACCTCTTATTTTTCCTTCTCACACACATACACCAGCTGGCAGACACGTACATTGCAGCACCCAGGGAGGTATTTTGCAATGTGAAGGAGCTTCCTTAGGAGCCTCTGTCATGGTTAAGAAAAGACACATCGCAGAGGACAGACTGAGGAATCTAAGCATTTGTGTTGCGTCAGCATCTTCCTGCAAGAGACTGTGTTCGCTGTCACGGCCGAACGCAGCTTGAATTCAAACAACACCTCCTGCCATGACATGGAAATTGACAGACTGAAGAAAGTGTGAATTCAGGGAAAGTGCACAGTCCTGAGTGATGCTGCAAATGGAGTGCACTCATTGTATTTGCCTTGTGTAGAGAGTGACTGGGAAATCAATTATAGAGAAGATGAAGTTCCTCCTGATGCTCAAAATGTCAAACTGTGTTTTTGTGTGTCTCCAAAAAAATTGTAATCCTTTCATGAGGCTGTCTCTGCAGCACTGTGTACGACAATACTGCCAAGAAACACAACTGCTGGTTTCTTCCTTCAATATGTCTTTCCGATAGACTGTATATAAATATGGAGAACCCCGTCTGTCCAGAAACTAACGTAAAACTTGTATTTTTAGCATCAAATAACTAATTAAAACCAAGCTTATTCGAAAAGCATTTCTCCTTGACAAATATCTGTGTGATGAGAACTAATTTAAAGGTCAAGTATGAACAATTTAGGTGAAATGGATCTATTGGCAGAAATTGTATATAAAATAATCCTATTGATATTTTCACCCCTGTGTTTCATCAAATTGTACAAATTGTTTTCTTTACCCTAGAAGGGACCTTTTATATTTAAATACTTTATATTTACATCGTGCGCCGGTCCTCTCTACGGAGGCTGACATGTTTTTTTTACAGTAGCCCAAACTGGAAAAACTAAACACCTTTGGAGTTGTTATGACAATTGAAGGCTACCACAGGTTCTCGCTCATGTTTAGAAGGGGAGGATAGGGTGAAGGCAGTTCATCCGTAACAAGCAACTTCACCACTAGATGTCACTAGATTCTACACACTGAACCTTTAAATGGCAAGATCGTTGAGAACATTTTTTACAGACGTGTGCTTTGATATTTTAGTTTGGTCCATGTCCCATCCACTAACATGGATGATGAAGGGTTTACAGCCTGCACTGCAGCCAGCCACTAGGTGGCAATTCATAAGCTTTGAATGGATTTTTTGTGATCCTTTATATCCTCCATCTTTACAGTCGATGGTCTTTCCCGTTGTCAGTTTATGTCCTTTTCATATGGCCCATACAGCTGATAGGGGCCCCCAGTGGAGCACAGACAGTACATATGAAAGATGCTACAGCTGAACTGCACATTTCTATCCTTTCTGTGGGAGAGCGAATTGCACACACTGGCTTTCTCTATCTTGCCCTTTTGCCCTCACATCCACACACGCTGTTTCGACGCTGCTCAGATATTTACAAAAGAACACACTTTCAAGGTTATCATTCGACCAAGGCGAGCATGTGACAAATGCAAGGACCATATGGCTGTCACTGAAGGAGCTGGCAACAACACAAAGTACAAGCAGCTGGCCATTATAAACCCTGACTCACTGTGGCATAGAGACGTGCACAATCAACAGAGTAGGCCTAATGTTTTTTTTGGGGAGTGGTGAATCATTAACCTATTAAGTAGAGTGCCTCTAGAAAGTTACAAGAGAGAAGGACAAAAGGAGACAAGAGACACAATTTCAAGAACTGAAATTCCATTCTTCAAGGATTTCAAGAACTGAAATTGCATTCTTCAAGGATTTTCAAATGATGGATTTTCTGGGAAGACAGAGGACCTCAGAATGAATAGAAGAAGTAAAGTATTGGGAGGGAATGGAAAATATACCGCCAGGGAAAGCAGAAGTCATCACTCCCAGAAAATGCTCTTCCTTCTGGGTTCCGCACTTTTTACAGGGTTGGTGTAATTCTTCTTTTTTTTTTTTTTTAAGGAAGCATTTTTACACTCTCACCATGTGATGATGCTATAATCATCCAAGTTTACAGCTTTCCTGGAGATTCTGAATTGCAGTGTGTGCGGTGGGAGGGTCATTTCCCCTCTGCTCAATAACTGCTGCAGTAGTAAATTGTGATAAAAACTCAAAAGCAAAGCCGTGAAGCAATAACTGTGCAAAGCTTTTAATGCAGGTCCATTGATTTAAAAAAGTGCTATTGGGCTTGGTGTATGTAAGAGCAGTCGGAGCGTTTCTTTCTGATTGCTTACTGTGGACCATGTAAACAAGACACCTCATCCCATAATTTCATCTTGCCCTCATGTTCTTTGAATTCTGCTGTGCGTATCAATTGATTCCATCGAGGAGACGGAAAATAGCTCCTATAATCACAGCCAAGAAAAATAATTGAAATAAACCTGTGGACTAACGGAACAGAATGGCCAGACTGAAATTAAATTGTTAACAGTGTGAACAGAAGTGTGTAAAGAGAGCGCATAAAAGAGATTAACAAAGAAACACAGAGAGAGAGAGAGATAGAGAGAGAGAGAGAGAGATTTTTCACACATTATTTACATATTTTTCATTTTACAAAACACTTGTTTACAGCATTTATTCAATAAAAAGAAAAAAAGTGCTGCTGTCAAAAAAACTGTGGAAAGGACAGCTCATTGTTGGTGACGGTGCAGAGGATGTCATTAAAACACCAAATTCTGGTCTTTAATAAAAACAATAAGATCGTCGGCATAAGCCGATAAAATCATGTTGCCACTAAAACCAGGATAAAACACACCTTGAATGCTAGAACGTATTCTGCGGAGGAGAGGTTCCAGGGAGAGTGCGTAGAGCATCCCCAACAGAGCACAGCCCTGCCTGACACCTCTACCTACCCTGAAAGGAGCACTCAGACTGCCGTTGATCTTTAACACGCTCTCAACGTCACAGTACAGCACCTTGATCTTAGCTATGAAGCCAGCGCTGAACCCAAACTTCCCCATTACTTGCCACAGGAAGCTGTGTTCAACGTGGTCAAAAGCTTTTTCTTGGTCTAGGGAAATCAAGCCTATATCTACATCAAATGAACTGGAGACATCCTAAAGGTCTCGAATGAGGTGGACATTGTCCACCATAGACCTGCCGGGCACGCAGTAGGTCTGGTCCCTGTGAATGACCTGCTCCATAGCCGTCCCCAGCCTGGAAGCCAGTGTTTTGGACAGAAGTTTATAATCCACACAGAGCAATGACACATGGCGCCAGTTCTTGATATCCTGCAGGTTGCCCTTCTTCGGGAGCAGTGTGAGGACTGCCCTCCTGCAGGACACTGGCATATAAAATGATAAAATGCCCCAGTAAGCTTTATAAAACTCCGGGGTCAGTCCGTCAATGCCAGGAGCCCGCCGTCACTGCATGCCCTGCAGGGCGGTCAGCAGCTCCTGCATCTGGAGGGGGGCAGCGAGCTGTGAGTTGCACTCTTCCGAGATCTGAGGTAGTTCTGTACAGAACTCCTCCCTGCCTGTGTTTTTTTCCTCAGAAGAGTATAGCGCTTCATAAAAACTCACAGCCCGCTCTCTTATCTGGCGTGGCTCCATCAGCTCTTCCCCTGTGTCTGAGAGCAGGGTGTGGATTACTCTGCTCTGTCCGTTCTTTTTCTCCAGACTGAAGAAGTAGCTAGTTGGAGCATCCATTTCAGCAATGTTCAGGAACCGAGACCTGACTAACGCGCCCTGTACTTTACGTTCTAACAGGTCGGCTAAAGCAATTTTTTTTTCTTTGAGGCTTTCAACATAACCTTGATTTCCGGTGGACTCACTTAAATATTCTAATTCCACTATGTCGGTCTCTAGATCTTTCATAGATCGGTTGGCGCCTCTTGTGACATTGAGGGTGTGTTGTTGACACAATAAGCGTATTCGTGTCTTACCATGGTCCCACCACTGCCTAAGATTACTGAAATCGCCCTTCCTCTGTCTAAAAACACCCCAGAAATACGTAAGAACATTTGTAAAACCCTTATCGAATGTTAAAACAGAATTAAAATGCCAATAGGCGCTCTTGGGTAAAACATTCCTGATAAACACATGACATAAAAGCAGGGAATGATCACTAAAACCAGCCGGCATGATGGCGCAGCTTTTAAAAATGTTAAAATGATGTTTAAAACAATAAATCCTGTCTAACCTGGCTGAGGAGATCCTACTCTCTCTGATGTGGGACCAGGTGTACTGTCTGCAGTCTGGGTGCATCCTCCTCCACACGTCCACCATGCCGTGAGAGCGGACCAGCTGCTTTAAGGCGTGCTGAGAGGCTGGATGAGGCTCTGCATGGTTGCGGTCTAAAATCGCATCTTCAGTGCAGTTAAAATCCCCACCCAAGAATAAAAAAATCCTCCATGGCACAATCATTAAGAATCTCACTTATTTTCAGTAAAAACGGCTTCCTCTCTGCACCGGTTGCTGGAGCATAAACATTAATAAAAACAGCAGTAAAATGGTCGAACTGAGCTTTGGCTAAAAGAAGCCTCCCCTGGATCACATGTTTGACCTCCAGCGAGTTTGGTTTAAAAGCCGTGGAGAAGAGGAAGTCCACTCCTGCGCTCAGGGAAGTGTTTTGACTTAAAATGGCCTCCCCTCCCCACTCCCTCCTCCAGTCAGACTCATTATTAAAATCACAGTGCGTTTCTTGTAAAAACATGACATCAATTTTTTTCATTTTCATAGTTTCATAAATACAGGTTCTTTTCTTTTGATCTCTTGCACCGTTCACGTTTAAAACCCCAACTTTAAAAACATCCATGTTGTTTAAAAATGTTAGAAACAAAAACAGAAAACACTAAATTAATTAGAACAACCATTGCTGTCCTTTCCATCACTGCTCAGTTGTCTCTTTGCTCTGAGCACCAGTTTTTTTACTCTAAAAACTTCCTGGTCTGTGAGGCCAGACTCCTCCCTCTGGCTCATGTGGAATCTGGCCGAGGAAATAAAAAGACAGAGATCTGGGATGTGCTTCTCAAGTTTCAGTTGCTGATTTTTTGTGTGATGTAAAAACGATTTAAATTTATCTACACTAAGGGTTTTCTTTTTTGGACTGCTGTTAAAAGGCGGAAAGTCGCTGCTATCAGACACACACTCACTTTCACTCACATCACTCTCCATTTGTAATTTACTGTTTTTTGCTTCATTTAAAACTGTCCTAGCTGACCTCCTACGTTTTACTGTTTTCTTTTCTTTCATTGCTTCTTCCTCCATCTCCTCCTCCTCCACCTGCTCACTCCACACCATCCTGCCCTCAGCTGCTTCTCCTCCTCTCCTTCCACTGTCCCCTCCCTCCTGCTCAACGCTTTTTTCTTCACCCGTGACCTCCTCCACCTGTTTACTAACCACACCACCCTCTTCCTCCCCTTTATCTCCCACCTCCTTCTCCTCTACCTCACCCACAAACTCCTCCACCACAACATCCTCCACCAACACATCCCCCCCAACACCCGGTGTATTAACAAAACTCACCCCTCGTGATGGCTCGGTCACAGCCTCGGTTCTCCGCGGAGATGTAGGAGGAGATAACTGTGGCGCAGCGACCGGGCGGCCAGATTTGACGGCCAGCTCGGCCGGTACGGTGGGCTCAGCCACTCCGGTACAGGAGGAGCCGCGGGGGCTCCCGCCCCAGCACTCGTAGCCGCATCAGGACCGGGCGGAGCCGGGTCACTCCGCTTCGGACAGGCTCTCACCGTGTGTCCCTCCTCCCCGCACCCGAAACACTTCATCACCGATGAAGTGGCGAAAATCACGTAATCGTAATCATCTACTTTAACATGGAAGCAGAGGTTGAGCTCCTCGTTCCGGTTGTTAAGTATCATATACAGCTGTCTGCGGTGGGACACTACGTGTTTCAGTAATGGAGACTTACATCCAGACAACAGCTTGCGTATTGGGGACGCTACCTTCTCGTGCCTGGACAGCTCTCTATTGAGGAACTCATCGGGGATGAACGGAGGGACATTCGACAGGACCACCTTGGTAGCGGATTGGGACAAAGGCAGTACCTGTACAAAACAGCCGTTCACGGTGATCCCTGTCTCGACCACGGAGTTCACCTTCTCCACGCGGTCCAAAAACACGACCACGGCGCTGTTCATCCGGGCCGCTGACACCAGACAGCTGTGACCGACCTTCTCCCCCACAGCTAGACCGATGCTCTCCACACTGCAGGGGAAACTCACACATATTTTAACCCCGTGTTTGCGTGTAAGTGATTTAAAATTCCCACTGGCCATGACGGCCATCGCACCACCAGCAAGACGCTGGTGAGGGGAAAGACACCCAGAGAAAGTCCCAAACCACCAGAAAATAAACTACTGTGACTCTAATGTGATATGTGATTCAAAAAATATAACATTAACAACAAATAAAGAGAAAATAAGAACGAAAAACACACTCGCTCCGACACTCACTCACGCACCTAACTCCCAGCATGCACCGAGAGAGAGAGAGAGAGAGAGACAGAGAGAGAGAGACAGAGAGACATAGATGGGGGGGGGGGGGGGATTTAATTTAAAATGAATATCACACCATGTGGACAGTTTTGGAGGCTTCGTCACTGAACCGAATTAGTTTGGCCTTTCTTGTCCTCGGTTAACAACTATTCATATCCTCTCACTGCCAAGTAATCATGGTCAGCAACGGACATACTTACATTCACATCAGGGTTTCTTAGTCTTAGTCTTTTGACGAAAATGCATATCAGTTTTAGTCACCTTTTAGTCATTTTAATCCTTCTTAGTTTTAGTCTAGTTTTAGTCGACGAAAACAAATTCCATTTTAGTCTAGTTTTAGTCACATTTAAGCCAAATTAAATTCCTTTTCTATAAAAACATATAGCTGCAGCCTAATAGCTTAAAAATATATATTTAATTTTAAATGTGAAAACAAAAAGGGAGAGCAGGTCAGACTGGAGGCGGACACAGAAACTGAACCTCGGTACAAACCAATTGCAGCTTCTGCTCTGATCAAGAAGCTGAGGCGCTGATCTCTGAGCAGCTGAGACCAGAGAAACTCTGGTTTTCACTGTTTTCATAGTTAAGAAGCAGTGAGTCACTGAGAGGCTGCTCATAGAGAACGAGCTCTGCTTTCACTGTGTCTCTCTGAGCGAGTGCGCGGGGCGGGGGGCGGAGCTACGGACCGGAGCGCTATCTGGGGCGCACACACACACATACACAGACACACACAGACACAGTCACTCGCCCGCTCCTGAAACTTCATGACGGCCTGGTACGATGATGTTTTAAAAATGATTGTGACTTAGTCAACCACCAACATATTCGTTTCGTCAACGAAAATTAAAATAGATTTCGTCGTAGTTTTTATTTTCAAAGATTCGTTTTCGTTACGTCTTCGTCTCGTCTTCCTCATGGAAAAAAGGTTGTTAACGAATATATTTCTTCATCGTCTTCGTCAACGAAATGAACACTGATTCACATTAAAACTTCTCCGACTGCAAACACATCCAGAAGTTTAAGGGGTCATGAGAGATCATTCTGGCCTCACAATTGGTTATTCTGGTAGAATCTGTGTCTTTCTCAACACAACTACAGACTTTCGGGTAATTAATTAATCTTTCAGCACTTCATGTGATACTAACATTTGCAGCTATTATCCAAGTCAATAAAGAAGATCTTTTCAGAGGGTGTAACTATTTCAGATGCACAATTAATCCTGGTATTTGACTGCTTGAAAGTAATATGCGGAGCACATGAGCCAGACCGTAACGGACACAGTGACAGGTTTCCAGGAATCCGAGGAAAACATGTAGCTCTGAACAAACATGGGGATAGAACGGGATTATATGTTAGTGTACATGCAAGTTTTTCACGCTGTCCCGTTTTTTTAACTGTTAGCCAAAGGATGCCTTACATCCATTTTTACCTCACACTTTTTTCTCTACCGGGGCATCACACTTCTCAGCCTCCCTGGTAAAGTCTACTCCAAGGTGCTGGAAAGGAGGGTTCGGCCGATCGTCGAACCTCAGATTGAAGAGGAACAATGCGGTTTTCGCCCCGGACGTGGAACTACAGACCAGCTCTTCACTCTCGCAAGGATCCTGGAGGGGGCCTGGGAGTATGCCCATCCGGTCTACATGTGTTTTGTGGATCTGGAGAAGGCGTATGACCGGGTCCCCCGGGAGAAACTGTGGGAGGTGCTGCGGGAGTATGGGGTAAGGGGGTCTATCCTCAGGGCCATCCAATCCCTGTACTCCCAAAGCGAGAGCTGTGTTCGCGTCCTCGGCAGCCAGTCAGTTTCGTTCTCAGTGGATGCTGGTCTCCGCCAGGGCTGCGCCTTGTCACCAATCCTGTTTGTGATATACATGGACAGGATATCGAGGCGTAGTCGGGGTGGGGAGGGGTTGCAGTTCGGTGGTCTGAGGATCTCGTCACTGCTTTTTGCAGATGACGTGGTCCTCATTGGATCATCGGCCTGTGACCTTCAGCACTCACTGGATCGGCTGGTGGCCGAGTGTGAAGCGGCTGGGATGAGGATCAGCACCTCTAAATCTGAGGCCATGACTCTTAGCAGGAAACCGATGGATTGCTTACTCCGGGTAGGAAATGAGTCCTTAGCCCAAGTGAAGGAGTTCAAGTACCTTGGGGTCTTGTTCGCGAGTGAGGGTACTATGGAGCGTGAGATTTGCCGGAGAATCGGAGCAGCGGGGGCGGTATTGCGTTCGCTTTACCGCACCGTTGTAACGAAAAGAGAGCTGAGCCGCAAGGCAAAGCTCTCGATCTACCGGTCGATCTTCATTCCTATCCTCACCTATGGTCATGAGGGCTGGGTGATGACCGAAAGGACGAGATCACGGGTACAAGCGGCCGAGATGAGTTTTCTCAGAAGGGTGGCTGGCGTCTCCCTTAGGGATAGGGTGAGAAGCTCAGCCATCCGTGAGGAACTCGGATTAGAGCCGCTGCTCCTTCACTTAGAAAGGAGTCAGCTGAGGTGGTTCGGGCATCTGGTAAGGATGCCCACTGGGCGCCTTCCTTGGGAGGTGTTTCAGGCACGTCCAGTGGGGA